>NW_027411977.1:221744141-222049229 GCF_047663935.1 Musca autumnalis | reverse complement strand
AAAAAATTTTGTAGATCAATTTCCGCCACATATTTCTAATTTCAATGAAATTGGACATACATAAGTTGTTTATTGCATAAAATACATGAAATCGGACAAATATATATATTGGAGGTATATCCAAATTTGATCCGATTTCAATATAATTTGGCAAACTAATTTCTAGGATCAATTCCGTCAAAGATTCCAAATTTCGTCAAAATTGAACATACATGGCGTGTTTGGTGTAGAAAATACATGAAATCGGCCGAAAATATGTATATATGGGAGCTATATCCAATCTGATCCGATTTCAAAATAGTTTGGAACATTTATTTCTGCAATAATTTCGTCACACATTCCAAATTTCATTGGAATTGGGCATACAAAACGTGTTTTATGCATCAAATGCATTAAATCGGCCGAAAATATATATCCAAATCTGAGCCGATTTCAAATTACTTTGGCAAATTTATTTTTAGACCAAATTCCGTCACACATTCCAAATTTGAAGACTGTATCGATAATCGTTCGTTAGATATCAGCAAACAAAGTCTAAATTTTTTGGTGGTACCTCCGTTCCTGAGGCTATATCTCCAGCTCGGGGCGGAATTTTTAAGATTTATATAGCCTGTGACACTTTCAGGCCATGTGGTAATATACTCTGAAAGTTTCAGGAAGATTGGTTCAGCGGTCTTTGAGTCGATAAACTTCAAACAAACAAACGTACAAACATTTTCCTCTGTTATAGATATACTCGCAAATACCGCACAAATTTCATTGAAATAAATATGGGAGCTATAGCCAAATCAACACCGATTTCAATACTTATTTCTACACCAAATTTAGTTACACATTGGACATACATAACGTGTTTGGGGCATCAAATACATGAAACCGGCCGAAAATATATATAGGAGCTATATCCAAATCTGAACCGATTTCAATATAATTCGGCATACTCATTTCTACAACAAATTTAGTCACACATTCCAAATTTCATTGAAATCGGATATATGTAGCGTGTTTGGTATATCAAATACTTGAAATCGGACGAAAATATATATGGGATCTATATCTAAATCTGAACCGATTTTGATATAGTTTGGCACATTTTGTTATAAACCACGTTCCGTCACGCATTCCAAATTTCATGGAAATCTGACATATATAGCGTGTTTGGTACATCAAATACTTGAAATCGGACGAAAATATATATGGGAGCTATATCCAAATCTGGACCGATTTCGATATATTTTGGCACATTTATTTTTAGGCTAAAATCCATCACACATTTCGAAACTTTTTATAGCCTATGTTACTTTCAGGCGATGTAGTAATATACCCTGAAAATTTCAGCAAGATCGGTTCAGCGGTTTTTGAGTCCATAAATTTCAAACAAACAAACATACAAACATTTTTTTATTTTATATATATAGATACCTCATAAAGCCTTGTGTTGTCTATAGAAGTCCTTAAGAAATATTCTGTTGATTATAGTAGAAGTTCCTGATTACCTAAAATGGGAACAATCCAATCATTGAAATCTTTTTTACCTCTGACAAATTTATTCATTGAAATATATTCATAACTTTTCTATGAATAACCTGACATTCGGGTCACTTAGTTACCATTCCACAAATAAGCCAGTTTTGCAAATTCAGTTCACGACCTCAGGTATTTATGCAAACGTTGGGTATAATGAAAAACTACAAACACGACCATGAACAAAAACAACAGCATTCTACATATGTATATCAACAACAGAATATTCCTCTTTCACATAAAAATGTGCTGAATTATGTCATTCAATTCAATTGAAATGCCTTGTTGTATATGATTTTTCCACTTACTAAGTGAATATGAATGGTGGGGAATTTGTTTTTCCAATTTAAAAGAAACTCCAGCACCATAGGGGAGTGGAGTGGGAAAAGGGTTACTACTCAGTGATATTTCTGCAAATCAGAGAAGGTAGAGAATTTGCGTTTGAATATTACTATGATTTAGAAGCGATATTTATTGTTTCTCTTTGAAGAAATAACCTACTCAAACATTGAAACTTTGGCCATTTTCCCATAATTTATTAAACAATACAAATGGTTTGCGGAAACAACTTTAATTCCTGCCTTATCCACTTATACAACTAACCCACTTCATAACTGGCATATTTACAGCTTTCGCATTGAGTTTCCAATATCTTCATCTCTAAACTACATATCCAGTTTTGCGAATGAATGTCGCAGTATTGGGTAAAATTATTAAATTAAATTGTAGTCAATGCTACAACGCATTACCCATTAACCCCATGAAGTTGGTTTGAGACAGAGGGGAATCAACCCTTAAATATGGCACAAAACAACTTCAAACAGACCTATTAAAAACATCGACTGCAGACCATAACATAGTACACAGCTTAGTTCTATTCAATTTAGTCCACTTTACCACTTCATTAAAGCATTTATGAGCGGCACGAGTATACACTGCCGTAGAGATGTAGTCTATTGCACAAAATACACATTGCTGTTGAGGACAATACCCATAACATGTACAATGAAGTCTGCAATATTGGGAGCAATGACATTGGTACCCCATCGAATGACTGCCTTAAAAGGCCAATGGTTGACATAGAAAAAAGGAAAACATGAAATCTACGACAGCAACGTCGTTAGGCTAATGGGAATATAGTCCATGGCAGGTCACACTTACATTTATAAATACATTTCAATACACAGACAAGCATTAAAAAAACAAAATATAAATTTCGGCGCCACAAAACAAAACTACTACTAGAAAAAATGTTTTTCTGTAGAAAAAAATATTGGAACAAATGTTTTTCTATGGAAAACATATTAGAACAAACATTTTTCTATAGAAAACATTATTGGGACAAATGTTTTTCTATGCAAAAACTATTTAGACAAATGTTTTTCTATAGACATGTTTTTCTATTTAGACAAATGTTTTTCTCCTGTTGTCTAAAGAATACCATAAGAAGTCTTCTTCTGTTAATTAGACCTTAAGAAATGTTCTATTGTTAGAAGACCTTAATAAGTATTTTTTTGCTCAGAAGATCTCAACAGGTCTTCTATTGTCTATAGAAGACCTCAAGAAGTCTTATATTTTCCACGGAAGACCTTAATAAGTCTTCTGTTGTCCAAGATGACTTCTGTTGTCTAAAGAAGACCTCACGATGTCTTCTACTGCCTATAGAAGTCCTCAAGAGGTCTTCTGTTGTCTACACAAGACCTCAAGAAGTCACCTGTTGTCCACAGAAGACTGTAAAAAGTCTTCTGTTGTTCATAGAATATCTCACTTGTCTCACTGGATTCATAAAGAAGTCCTATGTTGTCTATAGAAGACCTCAAAGGGTCTCCTGTTGTCAATAGATGACCTCAAGAGACTTTCTGTTGTCTATACGAGACCACAGGAGGCCTTTTGTTTTCTATGGAAGACCTCAAGAGGCCTTCTGTTGTCTAAAGTTCCTCTGACGTCTATGGGAGAACCCAAGAGGCCTTCTGTTGTCTATACAAGAGGCATTTTACTGTCTATAGAAAAACTCAAGAAGTTTTTTATTGTCAATAGAAGACCGCAAGAAGGCTTATATTATCCCCAGAAGACTTTGTGAAGTTTTCTGTTGTCTATAGAAGAACTCAAGAGATTTTTTGTTGTTTATAGAAGACTTCAATGGTCTTCTGTTGCCCATAGATGACCTCAAGAGGCCTTATCTTGCCTATATAAGCCTAAAGAGGCCTTTTGTTGTCTATTACCTCTATAGGAGAACTCAATACGCCTTTTATTATCTCCAGAAGACCTTATGAACTTTTCTGTTGTCAATATAAGACCACAAAAAGTCTTGTGTTGTCTATAGAAGACCTCAATACACCTCACCTCAAGAGGATTTCTGTTGTCTATAGAAGGCTGCAAGAGGCCCTTTGTTGTCAATAGAAGATCTCAAGGGTCCTTCTGTTGTCTAAAGAAGACATCAGGAGGCCTTCTGTTGTCTATAGAATACCGTCGAGAGGACCTGTTTTGTCTATAGAAGATCTCAAAAAGAACACAAGAGTTATTTTATTGTGAATAGAAGACGGCAGTTAGTCTTCTATTATCCCCTGTATACCTTAAGAAGTCTTTTGTTGTCTAAAAACCCTCAAGAAATCTTCTTTTGTCTATAGAAGACCTCAAGAGGTCTTCCGTTGTCTATAGGAAACCCTAAAGGAGTCATTTACACCTCGACAGGTCTTTTATTGTCTGTATAGTACCTCAAGAAATCTTTTGTTGTCTATAGAAGACCTAAAGTGACTTCTGCTGTCTATGGAATGCTTTAGGATGTCTTCTGTTGTCAATAGAAGAGCTGTGGATGCCTTTTGTTGTTTAAGGGACACCTTAAGAATTGTTTTTTGTCGTCTGTATATGGAAGACTTTAAGAAGCCTTCTACTGTTTAGAAGACCTGAAGAATCTTCTTTTGTCTATGGAAGGCCTTTAGAAGCCTTCTGTTGTAAATAGAAGATCTCCAAAGGTCTTCTGTTGTGTAAAGCAGATCTCAAGAAGTATTCTGATATCTTAGTGGACCTCAAGAGATCTTTTGCTAACTATAAAAAAAGTCTTTATGAAATTGTCTGCTGTCTACGGAAGATCTCTAAATGTCTTCCGTTTTGTAAGGATTGCTTTATTACGTCTTCTGTTTTATATAGAACTAGCTGAACCCGGTGCGCTTCGCTACCCCTTTAGATTGAAATTTTTTAAATTTTACGGATTTTTTTGAAATCAGAAAGAAATCAAATTCAAAAATTTAATGTAAAGTATTTATTTTAATGCTTTATGTTTTTTGTTTTTCCTTCAGGAGCGTAAACAAACAAATCGACCGGTCTACCAACACGTGAACATGCAACGTAGACCAAACGTACAGGAAACTGCAATCTTTTAAAATTGAAGGGCGTTTCTGTTGCTATTAGAGGGATTCGAGGTAGCAGCACATCTGAACCTATATACTTCCCAGTAATAATCGTTGCCTCACTTAAATAGTTATGTAGTTTTTTTACTGTTAACCTTGTACCAATGCAAAGGCGAGGTGGGTCTATGTTTCTTAATAAAATAATAGGAACACCAACTTTTAGCACTAAATTATGTGGTGGAAAGCCTGGAAGATCCAACGAATTTAGGAATTCAACTGGATAGTTAACCGCGTCGTCTTCAGTTGCCATAGTATCAATGGATTTGTACGTTCGTGCATTTCCTGAAATTCTATTGACTGAAATTCTTTCAATATAATTTACCAATTTGTTTTGTAGACCCATTTCCGCCACATATTCCAAATTTCATTGAAATTGGGCTTACATAGCGTGTTTGGTGCATCAAATACATGAAATCGGCCGAAAATATATGTGGGAGCTATATGTAAATCTGAACCGATATCAATATAATTTGAAAAAAAATTTTGTAGATCAATTTCCGCCACATATTTCTAATTTCAATGAAATTGGACATACATAAGTTGTTTATTGCATAAAATACATGAAATCGGACAAATATATATATTGGAGGTATATCCAAATTTGATCCGATTTCAATATAATTTGGCAAACTAATTTCTAGGATCAATTCCGTCAAAGATTCCAAATTTCGTCAAAATTGAACATACATGGCGTGTTTGGTGTAGAAAATACATGAAATCGGCCGAAAATATGTATATATGGGAGCTATATCCCAATCTGATCCGATTTCAAAATAGTTTGGAACATTTATTTCTGCAATAATTTCGTCACACATTCCAAATTTCATTGGAATTGGGCATACAAAACGTGTTTTATGCATCAAATGCATTAAATCGGCCGAAAATATATATCCAAATCTGAGCCGATTTCAAATTACTTTGGCAAATTTATTTTTAGACCAAATTCCGTCACACATTCCAAATTTGAAGACTGTATCGATAATCGTTCGTTAGATATCAGCAAACAAAGTCTAAATTTTTTGGTGGTACCTCCGTTCCTGAGGCTATATCTCCAGCTCGGGGCGGAATTTTTAAGATTTATATAGCCTGTGACACTTTCAGGCCATGTGGTAATATACTCTGAAAGTTTCAGGAAGATTGGTTCAGCGGTCTTTGAGTCGATAAACTTCAAACAAACAAACGTACAAACATTTTCCTCTGTTATAGATATACTCGCAAATACCGCACAAATTTCATTGAAATAAATATGGGAGCTATAGCCAAATCAACACCGATTTCAATACTTATTTCTACACCAAATTTAGTTACACATTGGACATACATAACGTGTTTGGGGCATCAAATACATGAAACCGGCCGAAAATATATATAGGAGCTATATCCAAATCTGAACCGATTTCAATATAATTCGGCATACTCATTTCTACAACAAATTTAGTCACACATTCCAAATTTCATTGAAATCGGATATATGTAGCGTGTTTGGTATATCAAATACTTGAAATCGGACGAAAATATATATGGGATCTATATCTAAATCTGAACCGATTTTGATATAGTTTGGCACATTTTGTTATAAACCACGTTCCGTCACGCATTCCAAATTTCATGGAAATCTGACATATATAGCGTGTTTGGTACATCAAATACTTGAAATCGGACGAAAATATATATGGGAGCTATATCCAAATCTGGACCGATTTCGATATATTTTGGCACATTTATTTTTAGGCTAAAATCCATCACACATTTCGAAACTTTTTATAGCCTATGTTACTTTCAGGCGATGTAGTAATATACCCTGAAAATTTCAGCAAGATCGGTTCAGCGGTTTTTGAGTCCATAAATTTCAAACAAACAAACATACAAACATTTTTTTATTTTATATATATAGATACCTCATAAAGCCTTGTGTTGTCTATAGAAGTCCTTAAGAAATATTCTGTTGATTATAGTAGAAGTTCCTGATTACCTAAAATGGGAACAATCCAATCATTGAAATCTTTTTTACCTCTGACAAATTTATTCATTGAAATATATTCATAACTTTTCTATGAATAACCTGACATTCGGGTCACTTAGTTACCATTCCACAAATAAGCCAGTTTTGCAAATTCAGTTCACGACCTCAGGTATTTATGCAAACGTTGGGTATAATGAAAAACTACAAACACGACCATGAACAAAAACAACAGCATTCTACATATGTATATCAACAACAGAATATTCCTCTTTCACATAAAAATGTGCTGAATTATGTCATTCAATTCAATTGAAATGCCTTGTTGTATATGATTTTTCCACTTACTAAGTGAATATGAATGGTGGGGAATTTGTTTTTCCAATTTAAAAGAAACTCCAGCACCATAGGGGAGTGGAGTGGGAAAAGGGTTACTACTCAGTGATATTTCTGCAAATCAGAGAAGGTAGAGAATTTGCGTTTGAATATTACTATGATTTAGAAGCGATATTTATTGTTTCTCTTTTGAAGAAATAACCTACTCAAACATTGAAACTTTGGCCATTTTCCCATAATTTATTAAACAATACAAATGGTTTGCGGAAACAACTTTAATTCCTGCCTTATCCACTTATACAACTAACCCACTTCATAACTGGCATATTTACAGCTTTCGCATTGAGTTTCCAATATCTTCATCTCTAAACTACATATCCAGTTTTGCGAATGAATGTCGCAGTATTGGGTAAAATTATTAAATTAAATTGTAGTCAATGCTACAACGCATTACCCATTAACCCCATGAAGTTGGTTTGAGACAGAGGGGAATCAACCCTTAAATATGGCACAAAACAACTTCAAACAGACCTATTAAAAACATCGACTGCAGACCATAACATAGTACACAGCTTAGTTCTATTCAATTTAGTCCACTTTACCACTTCATTAAAGCATTTATGAGCGGCACGAGTATACACTGCCGTAGAGATGTAGTCTATTGCACAAAATACACATTGCTGTTGAGGACAATACCCATAACATGTACAATGAAGTCTGCAATATTGGGAGCAATGACATTGGTACCCCATCGAATGACTGCCTTAAAAGGCCAATGGTTGACATAGAAAAAAGGAAAACATGAAATCTACGACAGCAACGTCGTTAGGCTAATGGGAATATAGTCCATGGCAGGTCACACTTACATTTATAAATACATTTCAATACACAGACAAGCATTAAAAAAACAAAATATAAATTTCGGCGCCACAAAACAAAACTACTACTAGAAAAAATGTTTTTCTGTAGAAAAAAATATTGGAACAAATGTTTTTCTATGGAAAACATATTAGAACAAACATTTTTCTATAGAAAACATTATTGGGACAAATGTTTTTCTATGCAAAAACTATTTAGACAAATGTTTTTCTATAGTAAAACTATAAGGACAAATGCTTTTGTACAGAAAAATTTCAGGGACAAATGTTTTTCTATAGAAAAACTTTTGGGACAAATGCTTTTCTATAGAAACAATTTTGGATTCACCTTGGCAGTTTTGTTGAGATATGTGTTTTACTTATTATCTGTAAGTAAGTCAAGCTTAGCCTCATATTTGTTGTTTTCAAATTTAAAGTGGGATATAGTTAAAATTGATTACTTTAGGGGATGGCAGAGAAGACTAGTTTCGACCAACGCCACTTGGACTCATCAGTTCTCTTAGTTCTTTGTATTGAAACAAAGAACTCTTCCCCAATTTTATGACGATTCGAGCTCGAAAAAAAGTTTGACTGATGAATTCGTTTAAATGCGAATTCAACAGAAATACCTAAAAACTTTCGTAGCCGCATATGTAAACCAAACGAAGGTTTTTCTACAGAGAAACTATTGGGACAAATGATTTTCTATAGAAAAACTATTGAAAAACTATTGGGACAAAATGTTTTTCTATAGAAAAACTATTGGGACAAATGTTTTTCTATAGAAAACTATTGGGACAAATGTTTTTCTATAGAAAAACTATTGAAATAAATGTTTTCTATAGAAAACCTATTGGGACAAATGTTTTTCCATAGAAAACTATTGGGACAAATGTTTTTCTATAGAAAAACTATTGGGGCAATGTTTTCCTATAGAAAAACTATTGGGACAAGTGTTTTCTATAGAAAAACTATTGGAACAAATGTTTTTCTATAGAAAAACTATTGGGACAAATGTTTTTCTATAGAAAAACTATTGGGACAAATGTTTTTCTATAGAAAAACTATTGAGACAAATGTTTTTCTATAGGAAAACTATGGGATAAATGTTTTTCTATAGAAAAACTATTGGGACAAATGTTTTTCTATAGAAAAACTATTGGGACAAATGTTTTTCTATAGAAAAACTATTGGGACAAATGTTTTTCTATAGAAAAACTATTAGGAGAAATGTTTTTCCATAGAAAAACTATAGAAAAACTATTGGGACAAGTGTTTTCTATAGAAAAACTATTGGGACAAATGTTTTTCTATAGAAAAACGATTGGGACAAATGTTTTTCTATAGAAAAACGATTGGGACAAATGTTTTTCTATAGAAAAACGATTGGGACAAATGTTTTTCTATAGAAAAACGATTGGGACAAATGTTTTTCTATAGAAAAAACGATTGGGACAAATGTTTTTCTATAGAAAAACGATTGGGACAAATGTTTTTCTATAGAAAAACGATTGGGACAAATGTTTTTCTATAGAAAAACGATTGGGACAAATGTTTTTCTATAGAAAAACGATTGGGACAAATGTTTTTCTATAGAAAAACGATTGGGACAAATGTTTTTCTATAGAAAAACGATTGGGACAAATGTTTTTCTATAAAAAAAACTATTGGGAAAAATGTTTTTCTATTGAAAAACTATTGGAACAAATGTTTTTCTATAGAAAAACTATTGGTACAAATGTTTTTCTATAGAAAAACTATTGGGACAAATGTTTTTCTACAGTAAAACTATTGGCACAAATGTTTTTCTATAGAAAAACTATTGAGACAAATATTTTTCTATAGAGAAACTATTAAGACAAATGTTTTTCTATAGAAAACCTTAAGAAAAACTATAGGTACAAACGTTTTTCTATAGAAAGACTATTGGAACAAATGTGTTTCTATGGAAAACTATTGGGGCAAATGTTTTTCTATAGAAAAACTATTGCGACAAATGTTCTACTACAGAAAAACTGTTGGGCCAAATGTTCTGCTACAGAAAAACTTTTGGGACAATAGTTTTTCTATAGAAAAATAATTAGGACAAATGTGTATCTATAGAAAAATAATTTGGACACATGTTTTTCTATAGAAAAACTATTTGGCCAAATGTTTTTCTATAGAGCAACTATTGGGACAAGTGTTAAATATATTTTCATTGAAAAATATTTATTTTCCATTAGACAAATATTGGGACAAATGTTTTTCTATAGAAAAACTATTGGCACAAATGTTTTTCTCTAGAGAAAATATTAAGACAAATGTTTTTCTATTGAAAAACTATTGGGACAAATGTTTTTCTACAGTAAAACTATTGGCACAAATGTTTTTCTATAGAAAAACTATTGAGACAAATATTTTTCTATAGAAAAACTATTAAGACAAATGTTTTTCTACAGAAAACCCTTAGAAAAACTATAGGGACAAATGTTTTTCTTAAGAAAAACTCTTGGGACAAAAGTTTTTCTATAGAAAGACTATTGGAACAAATGTGTTTCTATGGAAAACTATTGGGGCAAATGTTTTTCTATAGAAAAACTATTGCGACAAATGTTCTACTACAGAAAAACTGTTGGGCCAAATGTTCTACTACAGAAAAACTTTTGGGACAATAGTTTTTCTATAGAAAAAATATATAGGACAAATGTGTATCTATAGAAAAATAATTTGGACACATGTTTTTCTATAGAAAAACTATTTGGCCAAATGTTTTTCTATAGAGCAACTATTGGGACAAGTGTTAAATATATTTTCATAGAAAAATATTTATTTTCCATTAGAAATCGTGTTGTAAATATTATTAAATTAAAATGCATTGCATTTTATTAAAATATGCAAAAAATCTCTATTCGGTTAGTGCATACACAAAGAAGTCTCGTATAACAAAACAAGTTGACGTTTTTACGAAAGTTGCTTACTACAAAATGTCATTCCCATTGAACACAAATTCAAAATGTACAATTCCAATGTCAAACGAACTGTTGTGCTTCAGTGAATAGCCAAAACAAAAAAAAAAACACTGAAAACTATTCACAAATATTTTCCATTAACAAATAAAGAACGAAGCGACTAAAAACAAAAATTCATTTCAACCTAACTGTTGTTCACTTTGGCAGCGTGGACAAACAGATTAAGTGGACAGGACCAAGGACTATATAGTTACATTTCAATGGGGCAGATGAAAAACAGTGAAAAGTTGATAAAATGTTAGCAAGATGGGGTAGCAGCGTGGTTACGGTATAAGATCACATAACCAACTATTTTGTAAACATAGTTTTCTGAGGTAGACGGGGAAACCCAAAGAACCACTTTTTGTGGCTTAAATATTTTAAATAATTTTTGTTTTAATAGTATTGGTTAAACAATCAAATTATTTTGCTACAGTTTTGGTTAGCTTAGTTGCAGGGGGTATTTGTTTGGGTAATTGTCTCGTTTGGTTAATTGTGGCACCGACATGTGTCGAACTAACACATTACTATCATAAGACTGTTAAATTAACCATGCATTCATTTTGTAATGTATGTATTCTCATTAAAATGTTTAATTTTTCATGAAGCTTTCCTTTTATTTCTACCGACATATATAATTTTATTAATGGAGGAATGGTGCCCTGGGCAAATAACTTGCAATAAAATGAACATGACCTTTTTCAACGATTTAATGTTTAAATCAAATATTTTAATTTTATAATAACACATAATTTGCATTCAAAATTAATATTTAATTTCTCTGGTCTTTCCCATTCAACTACAGGAAGGAATGCCCTTAAGCCACATTTACATGAGTTTTGTTTTTGTGGACTAACCACAAAAATGTTTGCAAACGTCTAATTACAGCATGTTGTCATCTCCCTAACAAACCCAATGACCAAAACACAAAAATATTGTTGTAACACTTGTTACCATCAAAGGAAGGACCAAAAAACCATTTGCTTAACAAAAATATTATGGCAATATGGAGAACTTTAAAGGAATAGCCAAAACCAAAAGTTGGAAACCATACTCACCATTGTTTATATCGTAGTGGTAATTCCATCACAAGTCACAGAACATTCCATTATCCATAGGAAAATCTGTAAAGAAATGAAAATAAGAAGTTAATAAATACAGAAACAACAAGGAAGGGGTTCAAGGATTTGTATCTAGCAGAAGACGGGTAAGTTCATAACTTCTGGAAATCTCAAGTGAACGAGAACATTTCGTCAGTTGGTGCCACTTTAAGTGGTGTAGAAGAACGAGTTGGTTAAATGTTTGCGTTACCTGGCTAGCCCCTCAAATAAGAAGCAAACAGATTTCTGTAACAATCATTAAACTAATACGATCAAAATTGTTTGCAAGCAGGGACTTAGCCAGAAATGCAACGAGGGCGCCCGGGCCACCTCCTGGCTATGGCGGTATTTCCAACTTCATCAGGTTTAAAGTGTGTATACATACTTAAAAGAATATACATAAGCAAATTCATATTTTATGTACAATTACATACTCCCTCTAACGTATATTAATTTAAAAATTCTTTGCCTATTTGTAATATAATATAAAATATTTTTGGTCTTTCATTGAATTGCCGGGTGCCACCGTGGTGCAATGGTATGCATACCCGCCTTGTACGTTAAAGGTCGTGGGTTCGATTCCCCGGCCAGGCAACATCAAACATTTTTCAACGGTGGCAAAATACCCTCAGTAATGTTGGCGACATTTCCTGAGTATTTCAGCCTTGTAAAACTTCTCTACAAGTGGTGTCGTAGACACGCCGTTCGGACTCGGCGATAAACAGTAGGTCCCATATCATTGAGCTTAATATGAATCGGGGTGCACTCATTGATATGAGAGAATTCTCCCTTGTCCCGTATGGGATGTTTGTGGAACAATTATATTATATATTATATTGAATTGCCATAAACTATTTTACAGATTTATTTTGGAGTTTTCCTCCCAACGGAGATGGTGTTTTTTTATACCCTCCACCATAGTATGGAGGGTAAATTAAGTTTGTCATTCGGTTTGTAACACATCGAACTACTCATTTGCGAACCTATAAAGTATATATATTCTTGATCAGGATATTTTGAGAATTTTAGCTGCATTTTTTAACCGAACAAGCTGTAATCATCGGTATTTTGAGAATTTTAGCTACAATTTTGTCAATTCAAAAATAATCGTCAATATAAGTCCATGTTTTTGTACATCCCCCCATATACTCGTAACTGTACCTCCCGATTTTCGGGAATTTTCAGTGGTCACGAAATTTCTTCACTAAAATTGACGAGGGTCTACATTATTTCGATGAAACTACCCTCAATTTGACTCTTGAAGTTCCCTGCAGCTCTAAAACTTTTCCGCCAAAAAATTTAAAGATAGGTTGACTCTTTGATATAGCCCCGTAGGTGGTACCTTTCACCTAGCTGAACACATTTTTTTAGATTAGATTAGATAACACTGTGCAACAAAATGGAGGTGAAAGTCTGGGGCCCGGAAAATTCCACTTGGAGAAGAAAGGCCTTGGTGAGTATATTATGAACCTCGAAGGACAGATCCGCCGTGAGTCGAACTTCCGCGTTATGGCGTGATGAAGTTTTTGTTAGAGACCCTGGGGGCCATCAGGAATTAGCGTTATATATTTGTTCACTGTTGCTTAAGTGCTCTACAAAAACAACAAACAAAGAAACAAAGATATAATGCTAATTCATGATGGCCAGGTCTCTCAAAAACTTCATCACGCCATAACGCAGAAGTTCGACTCACGGCGGATCTGTCCTTCGGGTTTTTAATGTACATACACCAAGGCTTTCATCTTCAAGAGGAATTATCTCTGCCCCAACATTTGTGTTCACAGTGTAATTTAAGCAATAGTGGGAGGCAGTAGGAGTCTATCCATTGTCAAAAAGTTGTTCCACCTAAAATTGTGAAAGGACCCTAATTATTCCATTTTAATTAAGACTATTTTATGGTGGAGGTATAAAAAGTTCGGCCCGGCCGATCTTAACGACTTTTTACTTGTTTTCAAGTAATTTCGATATATGTGCTACGTTTAATATAAACAATAAGTGTTGATAAAGACAACATATGGGTAGGTTGCCAAACACAAGACAACGATGTTTATCAACAGTTACATATCGATTCGCAAACATAAAAAGAAATAAAAACGGAAAAGGTACATAACAGAAATGTCAAGAAACTCCACAAAAAATGTTGTTCGCCACTATCGTAGAAACTATCGTCATTCATTCGCTAATAATATTATTGCCGATATTCGAAAATCGAAGATTTTCCTGCCACAAACTGAGCAACGAATGAATCATTTTCAATTCATTATCGTGTGTCGTTCTCGAACAAATATCGCAAAACTATCGAGAAACATTCCAAAACGATATCGTTTTCGATAGCAATGGTATAGTAGGTACTATGAGAAGACAAATCATAAACTATTTACCAAAAAATTGTTAGAACAATAACAACTATGCAAAGTCTTAATAAAAAAATTATAACAAAACCAGCCACAACAAAGACATGCCAAGTGTTGAATTCTTAAATTCTATTATGTCTCGGCAGGGTCCACGCATACCCCAAAAAGTTGTAATAGCACATGCTTTGTTTCCCTGAATATGTCCATAAATTTTAATCTTTAAGAATTTCAAATTGAAATGTACCTGAACAGAAGGACGCGGATTTCCTTTAACGTTTTATTGCCCCTGGGTGAAGTGAACAAACATTGATGTGTAAAAAACATTGTTGTAGTTTGCGTGTTAAACAAAATGCAAGGATTGCAATTGTCATAGAATAGCTGAATGGCTGGATAATTGGTTAACGGGATAACTGTTTGTTACATGTTTTCACAATGCCAAGGCTGTTTATCAGTAATTCACGTATTCACTCCAAGGGATTGGACATTACTCCTGCGGCAAAGAAACTCAAAGTTATTTTTAACTTTGCCTGAATAATTACAACAAAACACTGGGACATGAACTAAGACAGGCCCTTCCTAAACACGCTACAGGTCGCTCTGTTAAGAGGCCTATAAACCTCTCAGATTAGATTAGATTATAGACTTGTAGATTATTGACTTCAGATTAACAAGGATTTGTTTAGAGATCACATTCTGCTACCCTAACCCTAAAGGCTATGCAAACTTTTAATTTTACAAGAATTTCCCTCAGAAGTTTGTTAGTTAGAAACATAAAGGGACGCATTTGCAGCAACATTTAAATTTCCAAACACCATTTTTGCACATGTTACACATTTTGGGCAACAGTTGCTAGACAGTAATATATGCACATTTCAACCGGAAAACCAATGGGAAGCAACATTCACACAATACCACAATATCAACAACGCTAGCCGCAAGGAGAGCACAAGATGTAAGGGAGCCGCTTAAGGAAGTTGTTACCCTTCCACTTGAAATCAATGGAGGGCAAACAAATTTAAGGTCAACTGAAAAAGCGAACTAGAAATTCAAGTGTACCCCTCATGCATTTCATGAGAATGAAATATCATTTCAAATACCAGACAAAAACAATGGCGTGTTAAAACTAAAATTATTAAACATTATTATGTCTCGACAGGGTCCACTCATACCCCTAAAGTCTGTCTCAATGACTTATGTTTTGTTTCCGGTGCTTACACCTGAAAAGTTTTTGCGGATTCTGAGACTGCAATGTTCATAGATGAAAAAAAAATTAAAAAACCAAAAAAAAAATCGCCGGAGCACTTTTTAAATAAATCGCGATTCAAGTTGACATTTTAGGGGTTTTTTAGGAGCAAAATCAAAAAACAAAAAATCAACGGAGCACTTTTTAAATAAATCGCGATTCAAGTTTACATTTTTAGGGGTTTTCACGATTTTGCTTGGAAACCGCAAGTCCTATCGGAAATGGGAAATGTTGTAGCTATGAAAATTCTCTACCAGACTGACCTTTTGATGATTTCATAGGTTTTACCGTTATTGAGATAAAGAAGTTCAAATTGGGACAATGCATGGACTGTATCGCTACCTTATACAAAAATGTCATACATTGTGCGCCTTAACTAACTTTAGGTGAAAGCCGCTTACACAACGTTAATAGGTGGATTTTTAAATAAATCGCTGTCAAAATTCACATTTTTAAGTTTGTTTTAGGTTTTTGCGAAACCGCAAGTCCTAGCGAAATGGGGCTAAAGAAAATGTTGTAGCTGTGAAAATTCTCTAGAGGATTGGCCGTTATGATTTGTTTCTAGGTTTTACCATTTTTGAGATATATAGATGTTAATGTCAACTTTTTAGCTTTCTTGTTAGGTTTTCACGATTTGCTTGAAAACGGTAACTCTTATCGAAATGGGACTAGAGAGAATATTTTAGCTCTGAAAATTCTCTACTAGATTGGTTTTCCTAATTATTTCCTAGGTTGTACCATTTTTAGGACATATAAATTTAATTTGGAAATTGCAGCCATGACATTGTTTTATAAGGAGGCGATACAGTCAATGCATTGTCCCAATTTGAACTTCTATATCTCAATAACGGTAAAAACTACGAAATCAAAAATGTCAATATTGTAGAGAATTTTCATAGCTACAACTTTTTCTTTGACCCATTTCCGTAGGACTTGCGGTTTCCAACCAAAATCGTGAAAACCCCTAAAAATGTAAACTTGAATCGCGATTTATTTAAAAAGTGCTCCGTTGATTTTTAGTTTTTTGATTTTGCTTATCTAAGAACATTGTAGTTTCAGAATCCGCAAAAACTTCCCAGGTGTAAGCACCTACCATTTAATGTTGCTTCAAGAGCACCGTGAGGAATGTGAACAAAAACACTGCTCTGTAATCACATGTTCGAAATTGTCGTAAGACCTCGCATTGACATTGTCGCGTGGTTTGGCACTAAGAAAGAGGTTCGATGTAATTGAGTCTACATATAAAAATATTTGTTAGAAATTTCAAAAAAAAAATGTATTAAAAAGTAGAAGGTACCTGCAGCAAAATAACAACATAGTCGATTTTAAAACTTGATATACAGCGCCTGGCATAATTATTTTGACAAGTCTGAAAAAATTGTGTGTTTGGTTTTTTACCGTATTAGTCTTCTACAAAAATATGAAAATATATTCTGGCTAATCATTTACTAGAGTACCTAAATTAGTAATAAATTTTATCAATTCAAATAAACGCTTGCACTTTTGTAATGGAAATAAAATTTCACTGCGTGGCATAAGTATTTTGACAAATTTGTTCTATTGATTTTTAGACCTCAACAATTAAAAATGTCTTATTTATATTTTTGATTATTATTAGTTACGGTTAAAATAATATATTTCACACACATCTGTACCATTATGGACACATTTACGGATCGATATTTCAAGGATATAGGGATATTCAAGAGATTTTTTTTCATTAAACAACATTTTCGATGATTTTCTCCCATTATCTCGGAATATTTTGCGGATTTCGACTTTTTATGAGAATATGAAAATTTTTTCTCTTAAAAATGTGATATTTGAAGGAAATATCTTTAAGTTTGAACCCGAAATACGCTTCAAACGTGTTCCACAAAATTCAGCCTTACCATAGTAGCAGTGTTCTGCAAAAGAATACATAACACTTCGATCAGTTTACTGCCATGTTGTTATAAAAGATCATTCAAGTGCCAGAATATTCATTATAGTCCACAGCATTAACGATAAAAATTAAATATCGCAGTATTTTAAACGGTGGATCAGACTATTCTAATGCCTGCAAGCATTTGGGCATGGAAATAGCATCACAAGGACATTTATTTCACAAAGATACCCAACTTTTTGGTGGTGTTTTGACTGAAACTTACCAAAAACTGTATTTTAGGATGAATTATGTTCAAATATATTTTTATCAGTCCACAATATGCTTCGCCTTAATAATTGTGGGGGGTAAATGATTTTTATTGAAAATCTAATTGACAATTTTTGTAGGTATGTCTTATCTACCGACTAGAATAGCAAAATATGACTTCAAATTAATTTTTTTTTCTAATGTCTAGGGATTCTAGGCTTAATAGAGAACTAGTTTTGACATCTAAATTGCTAAGAAGATGAGTATTTGTGTGCATAAATAAAATTAGATTTGTAATTCTGCTTTATTTAGCGGAGAGCAACGTCTGTAATATCACATTTTCTGCCTAGATCGTGCATATTTACAGAGTTTCCAGTATTTTGATATTTATTCGTTACAAAATAAATAGATAACTGCAGCAATATCTAATCATTAGTTACACTTATCACCGAAACTGTAATTTTAAATTTCGTCACAACTTTTGACAACAACATTCCCTATTTTAAATTAAAATCGAGTACTGTCAAGTACATTTTTACTTAAAAGTTAATAATTTAGCTAAAGCAATTAATTTTGGTAGCAAAAGGTACGATTAATTACCAAAAGTAACATAATTATGACGTGTCAAAATACTTATTCCGTTTTGCTTTTGCCTCCGTATTTAAACATTCGCCTAGCTAAACTGAAATTAAGCTGGACTTTCATTGATCCATTAATTTTTATTTAGCTGAGAGGTCAAAGAGAAAACCTAAGCTGTTAATATCCCGTTTTATGAATTCTGACAATAATTACATGCCTTTTAAGGCAAATGTAGATTTTGTCAAAATAATTATGCCGGGCACTGTAAGTTCGGGTGTCACTTATTTCGATTGTTATCGGGCCCACCAGCCATTTTATTTGATCGCAATACGATATTTTACAGCTCTCAAACCGTTATATCACAATGGATAGGCTTGCGCACGAAAAAATATCGTTTAAAACAGACCCACAAAGATAATCTTCGATTGAAGTCCCAAAATAATACCAAACAGCCCTTAAACTGCATTTAAGTCAACATTAAAAATGTCGTGAGTTATCCGAACTGGAACTGGATTATTACGATTTTCAAAGCTTCGTCCATATCGCATACTCAGTTCCTTATTTATTGTGTTCGCCAGCCATTTTAGTTGGACACCATAGTATTTTGTACGCTCATTGTCAAGGGGTTGAAAGGAAATACTTTTGATGAGCATTATCAAACTCTCCTTGGAAAGCCCTTAAACTGCATTTAAACGAAAAGTTGAACTTTTGCGAACGAATATCCTTTATATGACGAGGTAAGACTTCTCTCTTATAAATGACTTCAGCTTGAATTTATATTTATCTCAATAATATGAAACCTAAATGTATGAAAATACTCATGAAATTAATGACAATATTACCCTGAGCATTTTGTTACACCGTTGATAATTGTTTGATGTTGTCTAGCCTGGGAATCGAACAGAGACATTCAGTATGCAAGGCTGGCATGCTAACCATTGAGCTGGGGTGAGGTAGAAATACTCAATGGGAGAAATACTCAATTCGTAGTAAAGTTTTTAGGTAATTTGGGTCATTATCACAGGAATTATGAACTTGCCCACGAAAAAATTCCATAATTTTATTCAAGACCAACAATTCGTTTACCTTTAATTTTTATGCCACATTGGTTGGTATTCTCGGAAATTGCATTGTTATTTCCTCAATAGTAGTTTTTAATATCCGTTTTAATTTCTTCCTCTCGTGCCAGTAGCTACTACAACCGCTATTTAGCAATCTATAATAGAAGCATACAACTACATATATAACCTTGCTTCAACATATACAACTACACTTAAATTGTAGGTGTATAATAAATTTTTGTATCATCCTCTGGTATGATTGCAACAAATGGCGTAGTTTTCGATGATGAACTACATTTAACACGAATAAAAACAAAACAAAAGAGCCTGTGGAGAAATTCTTCAAAAGAAGTTGAATAGAGAACATAATACAACAAATTAACCTGAACAATGTAAAAAACCAACAATCTTCCATGCAAGAATATGTTTATATAATGTTAGAACACGCACACTCTCACACAATATACACATCCGGGGTGTCTGGATGTGTATATTGTGTGAGAGTGTGCGTGTTCTAACATTATATAAACATATTCTTGCATGGACCATGCATGTGGCCATGTAAAATTAAAAGAACATTTATGTTTAACAATAAAAACAATTCTTTAACACACATACTTCTGCGTATAATATGCATGCAGGCAGACCTTAGGTCTACAGGTAATTGCGTGCTTTGTCTATACATCACTGAACAACACTCACACATCCTGGCTGTCTGGCTGATACGTGGTAGCTTATAAACATATGTATTCTATGCATACCCATAACCCCTCCAAACATTAGGAAGTTAAATATATCTTCTCTCAGTAAATGCGTCTCCGTAAAGTGCCTGCATTCAGTTAAAAATGCGAATGTTGCCTATTTACAAGAACAAATATGTTGTTATCGCTTGATTATCCGTATGTGGTCACAACTGCGCGACTTACAATATTATAAAAAGCGACACTTTATGTTGTACAAAAACAAATGCTTAAAGTCTGGAGTATTGATACTACTCTCTATTATAGAGAGTACTGTTTTCAAAACAATAGTGGCAGCATTACAAAAACAATTTATCGTGCAAACAGTTAAGCGAATTGTAATGAAAGCAAATAAGTAGACGTGATTTCTTCAGTTCTTGTGACGTTCTGTTAGCAATCGGACAAACTTGATACACAAATTTAAATGAAAATAAAGCTGTTTAGTTTCTTTAATGTATATTTACAACTTTTATAAAAAAGTAAATCAAACGTATTATTATTCATTTGAATTCTATGTTAATGAGGTTGTAAAAGGTGCATTGTATTATAAAAATTGTTTCTTTTTTGATAAATTTATAATAAAATGCATCTTTTATAACCGCAGTAACATTAAATTCAAATGAATAATAATATGTTTGAATAAACAATAAAAAACTAAATAGCCTTTTACAAATACTGTCGGTTCCGTCACTACTGAAAGTTTCGTAAACGGTACCTGCATGAGTACCTAATGCACACTCAAAGCGCCCGCTTCCGACACTCCAACTGAATCGCATAAGAAACATACAACAGTGACGGAAGCGAAAATAGAGTTTGGACCGCATAAGTGGAACAGTTTCTTTAGTCATTTTTGTCTTTTCGGAAACAAATGCGACTGTCGCAGTAGACACAACAATCCGTTTTCAGTGACTTTTGCGTCAAGCAAGCGATAGAAAATGTTTGGAGGGAAGATCAAGAACACGGGAAGAACTGTGCCACTCACATGATAGTGGCACAGTTCTTCCCGTGTTCTTGATCATTTCGGATAAAAATCCGACACTCGCATTTATCAATGTTTGCCGGGTTCGGACCTGTAATCAAGCATGCAGACATTGTTGATGTGTATGAGTGTGTTCCGATGTAATTCTGGTATGTGTAAGAAATACATATACTTTGGCATGAACTTCACTCATTTTCGCTCAATCAAAACACCATAAAGTACCAACTTTATTATACTATAAAACTCACTATCTTACACTCCCATTTTTATGAAATGGTTTGTCTACACCTCAACTAAAACGCCCCAATTGCAACCTTTTCACGTCACCATGGTCGCATACAAAGTCATGCTGTTATTTTCTTTTTCAAGTTGGTTGCATGTCCTTACCTTTCTCATGATAATATAAACACATGAGAGGGTATATGTGTCTCTGTAGTACTTGAAACATTCTCCGTCATGGTTATGGAAGAAAAATGCTCAACATACAAACATAAAGGTACGGTTATAATCAAATGGATTGGCTTAGAGTTCCACGTAGGTCTCCATCTTATTTACTGTATGCTTATGCCTCTTCCCTTAAACATATCATTTTATATTCTTCTTTGTCTGTATGACCATTATATAACCATTTGTGGCTGTGTAGTTCTAGCCTTGACACTCACAGAGCTATACTACTTTTACATGCCATGTAGTTGGCATATAACTCTTATTACACTGTGAACCGAAATTTTGGGGGGTGGAAAATTCCTATTGGAGATGAAAGCCCTTGGTGAGTATATACAGAACCCCGAAGGACAGATTCGCCGTGAGTCGATCTTTCGCGATATGGCGTGATGAAGTTTTTGCTAGAGACTCTGTAAGCCATCAGGAATTAGCGTTATATCTTTGTCCACTGTTGCTTTAGCTTATTTTTGATATGACATGTCTTCAGTCAAATCGAATGAGGATTATTTTCGTAGAGCACTTCGACCTTCTAACTCGCTTCCTTCAATGTCCTTTTCGTCCTTTATTTTAAGAGCCGCTATAAAAGTACCACAAGATGGCGTTTTTCAGCTTCGAAATGTTCTGCAAAAATGTCGGCCAGAAAATTTTAGGTACGGCTCTCATTGACAACAAATCGATGTTGTCGGGTTTTCGTGGTCGTTTTGTGCATTTACCCCTGCTTGCTCAGAAAAAAACAGTGTTTTGTGTTTTTGTATGTTCTGTAACGAATATACAAAAAACAAAATATAGTATTTTTCTGAACATAAACAGGGTAAATGCACAAAACGACCACGAAAACTCGACAACATCGATTTGTTGTCAATGAGAGCCATACCTAAAATTTTCTGGCCGACATTTTTGCAGAACATTTCGAAGCTGAAAAACGTCGTCTTGTGGTACTTTTATAGCGGCTCTTAAAATAAAGGACGAAAAGGACATTGAAGGAAGCGAGTTAGAAGGTCGAAATGCCCTACGAAAATAATCCTCATTCGAATTGACTGAAGACATGTCATATCAAAAATAAGCTAAAGCAACAGTGGACAAAGATATAACGCTAATTCCTGATGGCTTACAGAGTCTCTAGCAAAAACTTCATCACGCCATATCGCGAAAGATCGACTCACGACGAATCTGTCCTTCGGGGTTCTGTATATACTCACCAAGGGCTTTCATCTCCAATAGGAATTTTCCACCCCCAGACTTTGAGCTCCATTTTGTTGCACAGTGTTATTTAAGAAAATCCCCAAAAATGTGTTGACGACTGTCTTCTACTTTTGCATGTGCTCCTAAACAAAAGTGAATACCAAGCCATGTGACATATAAAAAGTTAGGAAACTATAGAGAATTATGCTAAGATAGTTTTTGTATGTGCACTTATTGAAGTTTCAATGAATATGAAAATATTTCAAAAATGGACAGAAGACTGATGATGTCTTCTATGAGCAGAAGGCCTCTTATGGTCTTCTTTAGGCAAAAAAAAATTTTGGAAGTTTCCATAGACAACTGAAGAACTTTTCTATAGACAGAATTCCTCCTGAAATCTTCTGTAAAGAGAAGATCTCATCTATAGGCAGAATTTCTATTCAGACCCCTTCGTGCTCATAAGATCTTCTCTATTGCTATACAATAATTTAGAAAGTTTGATAATTTACCTATTACGGCGAAGATCATTTAATATTATTTTTTATTATTTTCAAGTTGGAGTTGACCCAACTCTATAGAACATTTTTGAATATGAAAAAGAAAAGCCCAATAGATTCCCTCACAATCACCAAATTATGCTAGCGGTTTTGCTGTTAGTTACGCAGCTTATCAGGCATATCGGCCGTGAAGTGGCTTCTCTTGCCAATGCTTCTAATCTTATACTTATACCGAAGTTATTGTATAAATGATAAATGAAATATGACTAAATACAAAATTAAATACCACTAAAATTGCATTTCAACAAAAAACAGTGAACGTATGATAAATGCCATTACTCATACGCTCTTTATAGCCCATAAGACATCAGTAACTAGAGTTGTGCCAAATAGATTATATGAAACTATCTATTTCACTACGCAGATCCAATAGCCCACATAATTTATCACACGTTAGATTTTGTGACATTACTCATACGTTTTGGAATTAGTATAACGAACTAGGGACACGTTTACAAAACTCTATCTGTAACCAATTTAATTTATTCCATTTTTGCTTTATAATTCTGTATGTTTGTTGCAGTCATAAAATGCTTCATTATCAAAGGTGTGGCATGAGCACATGACGGTCGACTTAGTTTTTTTTTTAAATTAAATTAGTATGGAACGAACTTTCATAACTTTCCACAGCAACCCAACGAAATAGCTTAAATTTGGTATTTAGTCTTTAGTCCTTTAATAGATCCATGTTTTGATATAGCCCACATAGAACGATACCTCACTATTTTAGTAATTCTGAAAACTGTGACATTAATATCCCACCGAAAGATTGAAAAATGTTATTTAGTCTTCCATGGTGCTATAAAATATTCCAGAAGAGAATTTTCAGAAGAGGTCCGCGGGTTCCTATATCCCCCATAGAAGCGTACCTCATGGTTTTACCGAAATATCGGAAATTTGGTATTTAGTATTCTTTGAGTCTAAATACTTTCCGCCAGAAATTTGTTAAATCGACGTTTTGATATATAACCCTAATGGAATGGTGCCACCCAAATTTCGGTATTTTGAAAGTTAGCCACATTGTTTAATTGAATTTGCTGAAATTTGGTATTTAGTCGTCTTCATAAACGAAAGGAAACTGATTGTTCCATTATACTTCAATACAACTCGTGGTGGAGGGTATGACAAGTTCGGCCTAGCCGAACTTATCGCCTTCTTACTTGTTTTAAGTTATATATCTACTCAGAGTGAATTCTAAATTTTGTCAAATGACTTTGTGAGTGAGCTTTTTTATCGAATCACGTTATAATTAAAATGTTATCTAATCCGAAGTAAAAGCCCATCAAATTCGAGGTTTAAAAACTCATAACTATAATGTATAATATATACTATAGTATTTTAGAGTTATTCTTATATTAATGAAATGTGTGTTAAGGATTTATTATAGCTCAATAAATCTTAAAAAATTGTATTTCAAAACGGACCACAGTACGCACTTACTTACTTACTTAGCTGGCCTATTACAGAACATTTGTTCCATAAGCCGAACTAAGAAAAAATCTCCAATCCTCTCTGTTTGCTGCTGTATTTTCCCAATCTGGGATATGTAGCTTTGTGATATCTCGTTTCACTTGTTCGCTCCAACGAAGCTTTGGCCTTCCAGATCTGCGAGAACCTCCATGCGGCCCGTATTTATACGCCTTTTTAGCGGGTTCATCATCACTCATTCTTATAACATGGCCTAGCCATCGCAATCGTTGTATCTCGATTCGTTCAACTATATTGATGTCATTGTATAGTTGATACAGCTCGATGTTCATACGACGCCGATATTCGCCGTCAACACAGATTGGCCCGTAGATCTTTCGAAGAATTTTTCTCTCAAACACACAAAGCACTGCCTTATCTGCTTGAGCAAGTACCCATGCTTCGGAACCATACATTAGCACGGGTAGTATCAGTGTTTTGTACAGTGTTATTTTTGTTTGACGAGAGGTGGCTTTATTCCTAAACTGCTTACTCAGCCCAAAGTAGCATCTGTTAGCCAACACTATTCTTCTTCGTATTTCACAACTGATGTTATTTGTTGTGTTTATGGCGGTGCCGAGGTAGACGAAGTCCTTTACTACCTCAAAATTATAGGTACCAACATTCACAGATGGTGCGGTGTTTATGGACATATTACGCGTCGATACCATCAACTTGGTTTTTACGCCGTTTACTGCCAGACCAACTTTAGCAGATTCTCTTTCGACTTTTGCAAAGGTGTCAGTTACTTCCTTTACCGATCGACCCATGATGTCAATGTCGTCGGCATAAGCCAGTAACATGTGGCTGTTCGTGTATATCGTTCCATTTCTTTTGACCTTCGCGTCTCGTATGACCTTTTCCAGCAGGATGTTGAATAGATCACACGACAGGCCGTCTCCTTGTCTGAAACCTCTTTTGGTAGTAAACTCTTCGGAGAGGTTCTTTCCAATTTTAACTGAGGATCTCGTCTCAGTTAGTGTCATTCTACAAAGTCGAATGAGCTTTGCAGGAATACCAAAATCAGACATGGCTTGGAACACCTTTGAACGTATAGGGCTGTCGAATGCTGCTTTATAATCGACGAAAAGATGGAAGGTGTCGATCTGCATTTCTTGGGTCTTTTCCAGGATTTGTCTCAAGGTAAATATCTGGTCAATGGTGGATTTGCCAGGTCTAAAGCCGCACTGATAGGGTCCAATAATTTCATTGACCATAGGCTTTAGTCTCTCACACAATATGCCAGATACTATCTTATATGCAATAGGGAGCAGACTTATGGCCCTATAATTGGAGCACACAGTCTTATCACCCTTCTTGTGGACTGGACATAGGATGCTCACGTTCCAATCGTCGGGTACGCGTTCTTCCTGCCAGATGGTGCTAACTAGCTGATGCATACACCTTATCAGCGTGTCGCCTCCGGTTTTGAACAGCTCGGCTGGTAGGCCATCTGCTCCTGCCGCCTTATTATTCTTCAGCCGGTTTATTGCTGTCCTTACCTTATCTTGGCTGGGCGGTATACATTCAATACCATCATCTGGGATTGGATCTGTGGTATCTTCGCCGTCTTCACTGCTATCGGATACCAACAGTTTGGAAAAATGTTCTTTCCATATCCTGAGCACACTATCTGTATCAGTTACCAAATTACCTTGTTGATCTCTACAGGAGGATATTCCTGTACCAAAGCCATCAGTTTGATGCTTCACTCTTTGGTAGAATTTTCGGACTTCGTTCTGTCTCCTGTACATCTCCATTTGTTCACACTCCCTCTTTTCCATTTCTCTCTTTTTCCTGCGGAAAAGACGTTTCTCCTCTCTCCTTTTCTCCCGATACCTCTCTCGTGCGCTACGCGTTGCTACTGATTGTAAAGTAGCCCTATATGCCGCATTTTTTTCTTCGGTAGCAGCACGGCACTCCTGGTCATACCACGGATTCTTTGGTGGAGGTCTCTGGTATCCAAGTACTGATTTTGCGGCTGTTTGCATGGAGTGGGCAATATTTTGCCATTGTGCTGATATGTTATCGGGACGAGAAGCGCTATCATTAAGCAATTGGGTCAGTTGAGTGGAATATGCTGTGGCTATCTGTTGTGTTTGCAGCTTGGCGGTGTCCAACTTTCGTGTTGTGTCTGTCCGTGCTTTATTTGCAACGTTTAGACGGGTACGTACCTTTGCTGCAACGAGGTAATGGTCCGAATCTATGTTTGCTCCTCGGAACGATCGTACATCCAACACGCTCGATGAATGTCTTCCATCTATCACAACGTGATCAATTTGATTTATTGTTCTTTGGTCTGGAGACAGCCAAGTGCCCTTATGAATATCGAGATGCTTAAATCTGGTACTGCTAACTACAATGTTTTTCGCCGCTGCGAAGTCTATCAGCCTCATTCCATTGTCTGATGTTTCACTATGTAGACTGAATTTCCCAACTGTTTGTCCAAAGATATTCTCCTTTCCAATTTTGGCATTAAAATCGCCTAGAACAATTTTAATGTCATGGGCAGGACAACGGTCATATGTTTCTTCTAAGCTCTCGTAGAATATATCTTTGGTCTGTTCGTCCTTGTCTTCGGTTGGGGCATGAGCGCAGATAAAGCTGATGTTGAAGAATTTTGCTTTAAATCGAATTGTAGCAAGTCTTTCATTTACTGGACCAGATGTTTTAACCTCCGACCAACTACAAAACCGCAGCCAAACTCATGCTTTGTGTCATGGCAGCTATAATACAGTGCGTCACCTTTAGGTGTTGTTGTGACATCTTTCCCAGTCCATCGTATTTCCTGTATGGCAGTAATATCGGCTTTGTACTTTCCAAGTACGTCTGCCAATGCGAAGACTGCACCTTCTCTATAAAGAGTGCGAACATTCCAGGTGCAGATTCGCAGATCATGGTCCTTAAAACGTTTGCGGGGTTCGTCAACTTTAGAGGGGTTTGTTTTTCTTTTCTTTCGTTTTTTCATAGTAGGCTGTTTTTTCTAGGGGAGGGTTACTAACCCGACGCCCAAACCCAAGTTTTTAACGTTCTTATGGGTGAACGCGCGGCACATGTTAGCTCACTACCTTTAACGGGTGTTAAAGGCAGTTCCCCAGGTGACACCACGGGGAGGTCAGTGTCCACTTGAGATGAAAGAGGGACCAAGATAAATCCTGGGCTTTGCCATGTTAAAACCGGTCAGGACCGTTCCTTGGTATCTTCCATCCCCTACGTCACCCAGTACGCACTACTTCTGTCAATACTCATACGCTCTATACAACACATTTTATTTGTTTCTCTTTGGCTTGGAATGTTACTTCACCCATACTTCTCCATTCCTTAATTAACTACTTAATGTGTAGGAGCTTTTATTTGCAGTGTACGTATAGTAGTACACTGCAAATTAATAAAAAGTAAATTTCTATTACGAACGTGGTTGCACAAGGAGTTCTGTTTTATTTGTATTTTATATTCTGCCTTCTCAGGATTCATTTCATTCCATTTTGTATCGCATTACTTTTTATTTTTACTGGTCCCTACCATCCATATGTATACTTCAGTAGATTGTAACTGAGCCAGTTTGTAATTGTATAAGTTCGATACATTGGTTACGCCAATGTATACGTTCGATACTTTGTTTCCCCTTCCCAGCATTCCAATTAACTACGTTAATTGGCCGCTCGTTCGAGCTCTATGGGGAAATCTTCTCTGCACTTCTTCCAGGAGCCTTCTTTGTAGGAGAGAGTTCGCTCTTTTCTACTACCTCTCCTGGAAAGCTTTATTCGCATAGTTCGGATGCAGAGGGGCGCTTTCCAATGCTGCGTCGTAGTTGATGTTCACGGCCTTATTATCGTTATTCTGCCCACCTGCAACACACTTGTTCTTTCGCTCTTGTTAACGACACACGCATAAAGGTAAAGTCTTGTTTCTTTGAAACCCACCTACTTTACAAATAAAGAATTGAAAATATTTACATACACAAAATTACATACACCAAATTGTTTTTATTTCTTTTCTTTTTGGGTTTCTCACACTGGTATCACGCCAACATTTTGGTCCTTCGAGCCGGATCATTTACTTGCAATCTTGTGGAGTTGTTGCTAATTGTGTTTTTTTTCCCTATTTCAAAGGAGAATAATCATCATCACCAACATCCCCCCTCATCAGTGCGCTTCACCTTATCATCAACCACATCAAAAATCATCCACATAACCAAAACATCAACAAACAGCATCATTTACTAAAAGGTACGTAGTTCAGTTTCTTTTATATTGAGCATACCGCGAGTGTTGTTGTTTTTCCATTTTTCGGTTTTTAAAAAAAAAGTGATTTTTTGATATTTCGTTCGCTACGTCGCGTACTGGTCGCCCTACAATTGCCTTAACGCGTGTGTTATTACATAGAAATCATCCTACAGTCCACTAATCGTCGTACAATTTGCTAAATAATCGTATTAAAATAAACCAATAATCCCAATATTGTGCCTTTATTTTAATACATTCGCTGATTATTTACAAAAATCGAAATTATTCTAATTTAATTTCTGCCTAATTTGCATTTGTTCGCATTCTATTGCTTTAATTTGTTTGCCGGTGATCGATTCTGTAGTGCTTGTTTATTATTTCTACCTAAGGGCTTACATACACACATTCCCTTAATCGTTGAAATTGTCAGCCACTAGTGAGAAAAAACAATAACAACACTACTATTCTCCATCGTGCCCTTTTATTTGCAATTCTAAAAACTACCAACAATTTTCTAATCTCATTTGTCGTTTGGGTTTTTGTCGTTTAATCGCAACAACAAAAATACCCAAAAATTCCAGCATCCATACAAGCTAGCAACATTTTATTTCTTTTTTTTTCCAACTCTCTTGTCGTTGGTTGGTTTGTGTGTGGTTTGACTAACATACGTTGATCGCTCTGCCGACGCGACGCTGCTTGTGTTTTCCTTTCTTTTATTCGTTTTCGTTGCTGGCTGTCGCACCTTGGGCACCAGTGTAAAAAATAATATTTTTTTGATAAATTTTTAATAAAATTTTGTTTGTTATTTTTTTCGAATATAATTTCGTGTCGCGATTAAATATTGATTGTTCGTGATATTATTCGAATAAAGCACCCTACAATCGGCATTATTGATAATATTTATATATTAAATTCACATTTTATTGATTTTTTTTCAATTATTTATAAATATTTATTTATAAATTCAATTTTAATTTTTTTTCGAAACATTTTTAGATAAATTCGTTTTTACCACATAGTGTGACGTGCACCCTACTGTTGGTAATAGACGATTTTCTCATTAATTTGTCAAGAACTTGTGATTTTTCGAAATTTTTCGTACTTTTTTTAAGCTTTTCGTTGCTATTAGCCATCGTGCTTATTTCTCCCGATCTTTTTCTGCAAATTAGACCGTGTGCACCCTACATTCGGGTCTAGTTGACTTTCTGAAATAATTAAAAAAGTGATTTTATTTTGAGATTTTTGAATTTTCTGTCGATACTTTTTGGTTTTTTCTTGTCTTAAATCATGTCGGTCACTCCTGTCACACAATTTATTCGTGCTTCTGACAATGTTGTCAAATTCATTGCTGGTTTTAATCTGATTAGGCCAGAAAACCACACTGTTTTCAATCTTGAGATTCGTAACACGGAACTCCAAGATTTGTGGAAGAAAGTGAAGGATACTTATGATAGGTATTTGGATCATCTTATGTCTGTTGAAGGTACGAATCCTGAAGACATTTCCTCAGCCGACGCAAAGTATCAAGCCACTTGCGAAAGCTATGTCCTTTGTTTGTCGACTATAAATGAAAAACTGGAGGAGCTTAAATCAGTAAAGTCTCCCCCTGCTTCCCCATCGTCATTGCTTATTAGTACTCCGCAAAACCGTCCATCTCAAAATAGTCAACAACTCAATTCTTCGATTCGTGGGTCTAATAGGCCTAACATTAGTCAACCACCTGCTTCTAATGGTGGCAATATGTCTATCAATAATTCGATTTCTCCACATTTGTCCACTCCTGTTCATCTAGATTTTCAGAACCCTTCGGACATTTCCATTGGTAATTGGAGTCTACCACCATACGTTTCCAATAATATGCATAATCTCAAGTTACCACCTTGCGACATTGAGGTTTTCCATGGTGACTTTTTATCGTGGCCCACATTCCGGGATCTTTTCTCGGCAATGTTTATTAATAACACTGGTTTAAGTGACATTGAGAGGCTTTGTCACTTGGTGCAAAAAACAAAAGGTGAGGCTAGGGAAATCGTTGCCAAGTTTCCACTCACCCATAGGAGTTTCGCTTTAGCTTGGAAGTCGTTAAAGGATACGTACGATAATAAACGTATTCTAGTCCATAACCATCTCATGCTCTTATTTGATCTTCCTGCCTTTGAAACCGAAACTAGTTCTAATTTGAAAACTTTACAGCGTGGAAAAAATAGTTGTATTTCTGCTATGTCAGTCTATGATGTAGTCACGGATCATTGGGATCCAATTTTGGTTTTTATTTGTCAACAAGGTTTGCCTAGACTTACTGTATCTCTGTGGGAGCAGAGTATTAAGGACAAATCGTCATTATCCTCGTGGGAAGAGTTAGATAAATTTCTCACAGAAAGAATTCAGACATTAGCTTGCCTTAGAGACATGAGAGGCCCTTCTTCTATTTCAATTCCGAAAAGTAGAGTCAAAACTAATCTAGCTACTTCTTCGGTTAAAAATAAATCTAAATCGGCCTGCATACTTTGTAGAAAAGAATCCCATTCACTGCGATCTTGTCCTAAATTTAGAGCACTTTCTTTTGAAAAGAGATTTGAAGCTGCTAAAAAGCAGGGTTGTTGTCTAAATTGTCTATCGGTGGGACATTCAGTCAAAGACTGCTCTAGTACCCACAATTGTAATATTTGCAATAGTCGCCATCATACTATGCTGCATAGGCCTTCTTCATCTCCTTCTCCTAGACCATCGACATCGCTTTCCTCGCTGACCAGTAGCCATTCTCCACAAGTAGATGGGAACATAGCTTCTACTTCCACCGGCGCTAATCCTAGAGCCATGAATAGTCAAGTGTTCCATGCATCCCAAAATCGGAATGTCTTGCTAGGTACTGCGATGGTCAACATTGTTCATTTAGGAGTTTCGTATCCTGCTCGGGCTCTTATAGACCCAGGTTCAGAAGCTTCTTTTATTACTGAACGTTTGCAAAAGCGCCTTAAATTACCCACCCAGTCAATCACTGCTACTGTTTCTGGTGTTAACAGTTCAACATATGCCACTTCGAAGAAAAATTGTTCGCTTCGCATTGGTTCTCGTTTCGATTCCTCCTTAATTGTAGAAACTTGTGCGTTTGTTCTTCCAAAAATTTCCGGAAGCCTTCCCTCATGTCCCCTCAGTTCAAACATCACTTCTCGATTGCCTAATATTAGTTTAGCCGATGATCGTCTTTTTGATTCACGACCTGTTGATTTATTGTTGGGGGCAGATTTGTATCCACAGATTTTGCGGGAAGGGACGCAAAGAAACATTCTGGGCTCCATGTTAGCCCAAAACACGATATTTGGCTGGATTCTGACTGGTCCCATGCCTTCTTCCTCAGTCCAGGTCTTCACGACTGTGTTGGATATAGCTGAGGAAGAATCGCTCAACGAAACACTACTCCGGTCACCATCGGACATGTTTCGTGAGAGGAATTATCGTGCCACGACCGTGCGAGATTCGGAGGGTCGTTACGCAGTAACGCTTCCCTTTAAATCCGGATTTCCGCAAACATTGCAACTGGGGGATTCTCGTAGAAACGTTTTGAAACAGTTTTGTCGGTCGAAAAATTCTCTTCTTCGAAAATCTCGGTAAAAAATCGTTTATGTCAACCCCCGCATATCTAATTTCAGTTCACTCTCTTCCTACATTCCACATCATAACATTCATTAACCTTGACAAACCGACCACAAAACTTCTCGTAGTATTCTATTTTTACAACAAGTCGCCCAATGGTATTATTTTGAATCATCTTCTTCCAACTCTTCAGGTAGATGTAGTGTCGATCCCAAGAACTTTCCGTTCCAAATCATTTGGTGTAGAACTTCTCCTTCTGACCCAATTCAAAATTTAAGTTGCAAACGGTCACATGTGGGATACACTGTGCGCCCTTCCTCGCCATTCGTACACCTTGTCAGTTAGTAGATGACACTCAGTATCATTATTCACTCGAAGCTCACATTATTCGTCGATGATTATCCATCACAAACTTTGAACTGAGGAAGTGGACATCAAGTCATGTTTCTCCTTTGTCTCGCTTTTTTCCCGGTAAACTGGTTATATTCACATTCTTCCTTTGTATAATTCAGCAGTTTCAAGCCATTAGGACTTCGATTAAAAGCTAATTCCGATTCTTTCATTCTCTAGATACTTCCGAAATAAAAGCGTGCAAGCTCCGTTTAATAATTCTTGCCCAAAAATTATATTTTGCTGAGGCTAAAAGCTCACTTCTGTCACTAAACCTTCCTTTGGACTAAGACCCTCGTTTGCTTCTTGTTAAGTTTTCAACACCGTCCTACACTGAGCGCCACCCGATTTTATTGCCGTACCGTTGTCGATTTGTTCGTCTTCTTGCAGAATTCGTTCACGCTATTTCCATTCATGGTGGAAATCGGTTGATGTTTCGTATACTTCGTATCGCATATTGGGATCCTCTTCCTTTGATATGAAGACATTTACGGGTAAAGCGTGTCGAATTACCAAAGGTTACGTACTTGTCTTCACCTGCTTTTTAACTAAAGCAGTCCACTTAGAAGCCACTTCTGACCTGTCTGCTGATTCATTTCTGGCATCTTTCGGTTTTATTTTCATCGTGGTTGCCCTAGGACATTGTTTTCTTATAAAGGGACCATTTCGTCGGAATTGCTCTGGTCATTGATAATTAAGATTTACGACTATCCTCGCACAACGAACAATCAATATCCTTCCAACGCCGTGTAAAATGCAAAATCGCGCGTCATGGCTCAACCTTGTTTGCCCACCTCACAATATACTTCGTTTTCCTGGGTTATTTTAGTCGCAGTACACCCTAGTCGAATTAAGTAAAAATTTATGGTCTGTTCCTTTACTTTTAAAAATGGTAACAGTTGTATGCTTTTTAAAGTAAAGGAACACTTTGCAGGTTAAAAATGGTAAGAAATTGTAACCTCAGGCACGTAAAGGAACAGAGCTTTAATTACACCTAAAATGCTCAATAGAAACTGAACTACGACACCTCTCATATAAAACATACTCCACTACTAACTCTAGTTTAAGTTTGCTCGCGAATTAGTCTAACCCTGTTGCCTTGCAGATAGCGCGTCAAGGTGGGCGGCAAATGTATAAGTTCGATACATTGGTTACGCCAATGTATACGTTCGATACTTTGTTTCCCCTTCCCAGCATTCCAATTAACTACGTTAATTGGCCGCTCGTTCGAGCTCTATGGGGAAATCTTCTCTGCACTTCTTCCAGGAGCCTTCTTTGTAGGAGAGAGTTCGCTCTTTTCTACTACATCTCCTGGAAAGCTTTATTCGCATAGTTCGGATGCAGAGGGGCGCTTTCCAATGCTGCGTCGTAGTTGATGTTCACGGCCTTATTATCGTTATTCTGCCCACCTGCAACACACTTGTTCTTTCGCTCTTGTTAACGACACACGCATAAAGGTAAAGTCTTGTTTCTTTGAAACCCACCTACTTTACAAATAAAGAATTGAAAATATTTACATACACAAAATTACATACACCAAATTGTTTTTATTTCTTTTCTTTTTGGGTTTCTCACACTGGTATCACGCCAACAGTAATTAACTTTCATAAACAGTGATTAACAGTTAGCTGTGCTTTTATAGCTTATTTTTTACTTGTTTCTTCCCCAACATTATAATACGTTTTCCACACATTTGGTCACATACCGTTTTTCTACAATTAACATTAATTCGTGTTAATTGGAGTAAACATTTTAAGAAATCGTTCTTTTTACTTCTGTTTTTTTCAGAACTTCTTGAACGACTTCCATAAACTTATTTTCTTATTGGCATGTGGAAAATGCCAATGAAAGCAGTCAACAATTTTCCAGACATTTCTAAAAGGTAAAATTCAATATTTATACCCTACACCACTTTGTGGGGAGGGTATTATAAGTTGGTTTTGGCCGAAAAGTTTGTAACGCATCGAAATAATGGTCGTAGACCCATACTTATATATATCAAAATAAATGTCTCGCCGAGCTGAGTCGATCTGGCTATGTGTGTCCGTCCGTCAGTCCGTCCGTCCGTCCGTCTGTCCGTCTGTCCATGTAAACCTTGTAATCACGCTACAGGCCGCAATTTTGATCGGATCGTCACGAAATTTTGGATGTTGATGGGGGTCCCGGAGGGGAAGAAGCCTATTGATTTTGGTGATGGTCGGATAACATTTAGGGGTCGGAAAGGGCAAAAAACTTAGGTGGATAAAAAGACAACGTTTTTTTCCAAAGTCAATATCTCAGCTTCTATATGGGGTATACCAAAAGAAAAACCTGACAATGAAAGCAAAAAATATCACCTTTCTAATGATGTAAAGTAGGTGCTCGTAGGTGATCAAACAACGAAGATATCGCAATAGTAGCAAAAAAAACCCCAAATTTTCATTTTTGCGATTTTAATTATATTGACAAATATCACAGCTTTGGTTGAAAATTTTCCAAAAGCAAAGCCTGACTATGAAAGTAGAAGATCCCCTCTTTACAATGATGCAAACTAGGTCGGCGTAGGTAGCCAAATAACGGAGATATCGCAATAGTCGGTAATACATCCAATTTTTCTATTTTTTGGAAATCACGCTACAGGTCGCAATATTGATCGGATCGTCACGAAAATTTCAGGGTTAATGGGAGTCTCACAGATGAAGAAGCATATTGATTTTGGTGATGGTCGGATAATATTTAGGGGTCGGAATGGGCAAACACGTATTTGGAGAAAAGTCAAAATTTTATTTCAAAGCCAATATCTCTGTTTCTTTAAGAGGTATATCAAAAGCAAAACCGGGAAGGGAAAGTAGAAAATATCACCTTTACAACGGTGTAAAGTAGGTTGTCGTAGGTGGTCAAACAGCAAAGATATGGAAATAGTCAATAATGCACCCAATTTTTTTGTAATCACGCTACAGGTCGCAATTTTGATCGGATGGTCACGAAATTTTTGGGGTTAATGGGGGTCCCAAAAAGAAAGAAGCCTATTGATTTTGATGATGGTCGGATAATATTCAGGGGTCGGAATGGGCAAACACTTATTTGGAGAAAGGTCAACGTTTTATTTCAAAGCCAATATCTCTGTTCCTTTAAGAGGTATATCAAAAGCAAAATCTGACAAGGTAAGTAGAAAATATCACCTTTACAACGATGTAAATTAGGTTGTCATAGGTGGTCAAATAGCAGAGATATGGCAATAATTGATAATGCATCCCATTTCCGATTTTTTTGTAATCACGCCACAGGTCGCAATTTTGATCGGATCGTCACGAAAGTTTAGGTGTAGTGGTGTAGGGTATCACATGGTCGGCCCCGTCCCGACTGTAGCCTTTGCTCACTTGTTTTCTTTCTACCTATCTGTCTGTTTAAAAAAACACCAAATTCATAACAAAGATTGCTGGTTGATTTCAAAGTGTAGCTTAGAGTTTGTTTGATATTATAAATTTAAATAAATAAATCATACGCACCGCCTGCTACACACAGGTGAAGTATAGTAGGGCTTTAACCAAAAAAAAAAAAAAAATAAAAAATAAATAAATAATAATAATAATAATTTAAAAACAAGTGAGCCAAGGCTATAGTCGGGTCGGGCCCGACTATGTGATACCCTACACCACAACCCCTGTGCCTAATCTTTTGATTGGTAGAATTCAAAATATTAAAATTGGGATAGCTTAGCGTTTTTGCTCTTAATACAGGTCAATTTTGTTGAAACGCATTTAAGTGCATCGTCAGTACAACTCAAATAAAAAAATGGAAAAGTGGGATGTACGCCAACCATCAATAGGCTTCTTTCTCTGTGAGACCCCCATCAACTCCAAAAATTTCCTGAGGATCCGATCAAAATTCCGACCTGTAGTGCGATTGCACAAAAAATGGAAAACAACAGAGATATCGCAATAGTCGGTAATGCATTCCATTTTCTGATTTGTTTGTAATCACGCTACAGGTCGCAATTTTGATCGGATCGTCACGAATTTTTTGGGAGTGGATGCGGGTCCCACAGAGGAAGAAGCCTATTTAGTTTGGTGATGGTCGGATAATATTCGAAGTCGGAATAAGCGAAAAGCTTATGTGGAGGAAAGTCAACGTTTTTTTTATGCGAATATCTCCGCTTCTGGTTGGAGTATTCCAAAAGGAATACCCGTTAATGGAAGAAGAAAAGATCTCGTTTATATTGATGTAATGTATGTTGGCGTAAGTGAGCAAAGCGAGATATTGCAAAGTTCAGTAATAAACAGTAATAAAACATTTTTTGTAATCACGCTACAAGTTGGAATTTTGATCGGATAGTGACGAAATTTTGGAGGTAGATGGGGGCCCCACCGAGAAAGAAGCCTATTGATTTTGGTGATAGTCGGATAATATTTAGGGTTCGGAATGGGGAAAAACTCATTTGGAGACAAATTCAAAGTTTTATTCTTTGTGAATATATCGGCTTCTAGTAGTGGTATTCCAACGGCAAAACCTGTCAATGGAAGAAGAAAATATTACCTATACAAGCTACAGGTCGTAATTTTGATCGGATGGTCACGAAATTTTGGTTGCTAATGGGGGTCCCAAAAAGAAAGAGGCATATTATTTTTGGTGGTAGTCGGATTATATTCCCTAAAAGAAATGTTTACCAGTGAAAAGCTTATGCACAGGGGTAGTGGTGTAGGGTATCACATAGTCGGCCCCATCCCGACTATAGCCTTTGCTCACTTGTTTTGATATATATAAGTATGGGTCTACGACCATTATTTCGTTACAAACTTTTTGGGCAAAACCAACTTATAATACCCTCCCCACATAATTAGTGGTGTAGGGTATAAAAAAAGTTACAGTGTTTTATTTATAAATGCGCTGAAAACTAGAAAATAAATTTCGCTTAGCTTCAATATGTGTATTCTTCATGATGGAATCTCTCAAATAAAACGCTTGTCATTTAATTTTGTCACCATTTTTAATTTAAAAGCAAACATTTTATTTGAGAAATTCCATCATGAAGAAGAATATACATATTGAAGGTAGTTTTCTAGTTTTCAGTGCTTTTATAAATAAAACACTGTAACTTATTTTTTTTAATTACATATTTTTTATTTTTAACTTTTCAGTAAATACATTTTTAACCACTGGCGGATAGGGGAATGCTTCCCAGATATGGGTGGTAAGGGGGAAATCAAATACCTCTCGCGGACCAACAGGTAGCGGTGTCTGTTTCCACAGTGGGCGGCTGCAAACAGCGTCTGTACTCTAAGAAGAGCGACTGAAACGAAGACGGTAAACTTTAAACCCATCAGAAGATAAGGGGAAATCAATGATGTATTTATCCCTTGAAAACCATATAACAATGAATGCAGAACAAAATACACGGCCCTCAATCTCCGGTAACTCGAGGGTGCTAAGAATCCCCGGAGGTAAAACCAAAAAGACACTTAATATTGGTACATGGAATATCCGAAGTTTATATGAAGCAGGTAAACTAAACAATACAATAGCTGAAATGGACAGACTCAATGTGGACATACTAGGAGTGTGTGAAACTTGGTGGCCAAACTCTGGAGATTTTATATCTCAAAATGCCAAAATATACTTTTCAGGTAACTCGAATAGAAATCATCGGAATGGAGTTGGCATTATAGTGAAAGAACATATAGCCAAAAGTGTCATCGGATTCATTCCAAAATCTGACAGAACTATGATAATAAAAATATCAGCAAATCCAGTCAACGTTAATATAATTCAAGTCTATGCGCCTACAGCAGACAAAAGTAATGACGAGATTGAAACCTTCTACACTGAAGTCGAAGAACTAATTAAAATAACAAAACCGCATGAAATAACCATAATCCAAGGCGATTTCAATGCAAAGGTAGGAAGCGATATAGTTGCAGGAGTAAAAGGAAGATATGGTCTAGGAGACAGAAATGAAAGAGGTGACAGACTCATCGAATTTTGTCAGGAATTTAAAATGAAAATTACCAATACCCTGTTCACCCTACCGCCAAGAAGGTTATATACTTGGAAATCCCCCCAAGATAGAGTCGGCAATGTAATAAGAAATCAAATAGATTTCATACTTATAAACAGGCGACATTGCTCATCTGTAAGAAAGGTCACAACATACCCTAGCGCAGATGTACCATCTGATCACAATCTTCTGATGGCAAAAATCCACATAAAACTAGCACGTCAATCAAAGAAAACACGAAATCGAAAAATTGACATCGGAAAACTCGGAAATCCTACAATAAGGTCTGGCGTTTCTTCTCAAGTCAACACAGAGCTAATCAATATCAACAGGAATGACGTGGAAAATATATGGAACAGTGTGAAGACCACAATCAATTCAATTGCACGTAACACGCTTGGAAACTACACAAAACCAAAAAGTAAAAGCTGGATGACTGAAGAGATACTTCAACTGATGGATGAGCGTAGAAAATACAAAAATAGTAACTACGAGATGTATTGGGAAATCAACAGGGAAATTCAAAGGGAAGTGCGTATAGCCAAAAACAACCATCTTAACAGTCAATGCCAAGAAATTGAACGACTGATGACACTGCACGACGACTTTCAGTTACACAAGAAAATGAAAGAAGCAGCCGGCATATACAGAAATAATAATTCATCAGTCCTTTACAATAACAATAATGAACCCGTTTTTGAAACCGCTGAGAAGAAAAACATCTGGAAAGAATATATTCAAAACTTATTCAATGATCCTACTAGATCTGATTATGACTACCGGATATCACAGCAAATGACAGGCGAGGCAATAACAAACAACGAAGTTGAAGATGCAATAAAATCCCTCCGAGAACGAAAAGCCACGGGTCCTGATGAAATACCTGCCGAGATACTAAAACTGATAAATGATAACAATATTGATCTGTTAACGAAACTATTTAACTATATTTATGACACCGGAAAATACCCAGAGGATTGGCTGAAGTCCACATTTATAACCATTCCAAAGAAATCTCACCCCAAAAGATGCAACGAGTACCGACTTATTAGCTTGATGAGTCACGCCTTAAAAATTTTTCTGAAAATTATACATAGACGGATATACGAAAAATGCGAACAAGAAATGGGCGAAACACAATTTGGTTTTAAAGAAGCAAAAGGAACCAGAGAAGCACTATTCTGCGTACAAGTGTTGGTCCAAAAATGTAGAAGTGTCCATAAAGACGTTTTTATGTGCTTCATCGACTACGAGAAGGCATTTGACACCGTACAACATGACAAGCTCATTGATATTTTGGCGTCAATTGGAATAGGGGGAAAAGAAATTAGATGCATTAAAAGTCTGTATTGGCACCAAACCGCACATGTTAATATCAACGGAGAAATGACGGAAGAAATATCTATATCCAAAGGAGTAAGACAGGGTTGTACTCTGTCCCCACTACTGTTTAATATATACTCGGAAAAAATATTCAAAGAAGCAATAAATAACACTAAAGAAGGAATCCTCATAAATAATGCTTATATAAACAATATTAGATACGCTGACGATACTACACTAATAGCAGACAGCCTATCAGGTTTACAAAATCTTGTCAACAGACTAACTGCGTGTAGTGAAAGATATGGATTAAAATTAAACATCAAGAAAACTAAATATATGATAATAAGCAGAAAAAACAATTACGAAAACATGAATATAATAATTCACAACACTCCACTCGAGAGAGTGTCGAGCTTCAAATATCTCGGGTTCTCAATAAATGATCAGTGGGATAACTCCAAAGAAATTAAATGCCGGATAGAAATGGCAAGAGACGCCTTTCACAAATATAGAAAAGTTTTGACAAGTCATGATATTAACATCACAACAAAGACAAGGTTCATAAAAGCCTACATATGGCCAGTACTGTTATACGCAACGGAAGTATGGACTATAAAAGCAGTAGACGTCAAGCGATTAGAAGCATTCGAAATGTGGATATATCGGAGAATTCTTAAAATCCCATGGATAGCTCACGTGCCAAATGACGAGGTCCTACGCAGATTAAACAGAACAAGAGAACTCTTCAATCATATAAAAAGGAGAAAAATTGCATATCTTGGGCATATAATGCGAAACTCAAAATACCACATTCTACAATCAATTCTACAAGCCAGTATAGAAGGAAAGCGTAGCAGAGGAAGACAAGAGATGTCCTGGCTCCAAAATATTCAACAATGGACAGAATTCCGAAATGCAGAAAATTTAATAAGTGTCGCAAGAAATAGAGAATTATTTTCATATTTTGTCAATGATATATAAAATATTATACATGAAATGTAATATGGTCGCTAACATTCGAATATCGAATATGCAATAAAGAAGAAGAACCACTGAGAACCCCATAATCAAATTACTGCCAATTTAAGACGAAAATGTAGATACAAATTTTAAAATGCCTGAATTTACAGGGGCTATACCAAAATCTGGATCTATGTCCACAATTTATGGTGGGGAAGTTTCTGTACAATTGGGAAATCCAAATGCCAAGTTACAGCCAATTCGGCCTAAAAGTGAAGATAAAATCCTTTAAACACTATATGGGGCCTATACCAAAACCTGGATAATTTTTGGTGGGGAAGTTTCTGTATCATTGGTAGCTCCAAATGCCTCATTACAGCAAATACCTGGTACCGCTTTATGGGGGCTATAGAAAAAAATGGACCCATATTGGTTTTGGTTTCATATTCATGTATTGTCATCCAAATCTGAAAAGTGTGCTAAGGTTTAGTTGGATTGGTCAACTTCAACTTCAATTAAAAGAAGTAACTGCAATGGAAAACATGAATGCAATGGGTGCAGAAACTTGTTTAACAACAGGGAAAATTAGACAAAGCATTTCTTAATATTTTTCCATGGCTATGTGGTAGTATTTTTAATATTTGCAAAAAATGCAAAAAGTTATAGCCCTAATGTATAGTTTTCATAATGCATGTTGATTAATTGTCAACAAGTATGGAGGTTTGATTAATGGGTGTGAAACTATCAAAATACATTGGTATTCATATTCCCGCATATAATATAATGATAATAGGTTTTTATTTAAAAAATAAATTGCACTTCAAGTTATTAATATAAAACCACATCTGATGTTTGTATTGCAGAAATAAGTCTCTTCCCATTTTCTCATCTATTCCTTGTGCAATTTTGGATCATAAATTATAAATGGGTTCCTTAATTTGCATATCGGTTCAATCCCTGACCAGAACATCAGCATTTTTGGCGGTAGCAAATACCCTCAGTGTAGTGTCGACTTACATTACATTTCCTGAGTACTTCAGCCTTAAAAAACTTCTCTACCGTAAGACACACCCTTTGTACTTGGCGATAAAAAAGTAGGTCCCTCATAGTTTAGTCAATATGAATCGGGTGCACTCGTTGATATGAGAGAAGTCTCCCTTTTCCCGTCGGAAATGTTGTGGGACATACATATGTATGTATGTATGTAAACTATAGTATTTAAAACTGATTTTATATTAATGAAGTATGTGCCAGGGATTAATTAACTCAATAAATCTTAAAAAATTGCATTTCAAAACGGAACACAGTACGTATGACTTGTGTCAATACTCATACGCTCTACACAAACAATTTTATTTGGTTCTCATTCATAATGACTTCACGAAGGGAATCATGTACTCCGTTTACTATTGTTACTGGTCCTTACCTTCAACATATTTATGCGTACTTTAGTATAGTGTAGCTGAACCAGTTAATTAACTTTCATCAACAGTGATTAAAGGGAAACTTGGGTTTTAACACAAATCTAAAGTGCGACGTCATTCAGTGCCAACATTGCATTACTTTATCCCTAAGTGAGGATAAATCTCCGTGGAAGTATAACTATATACCACTGGTATGTTTGTGGCAACATTTTTTAAATGATTATTTAGCCACATACTTATGTATACTATTTACCAGTTCTTTTTGTATGGTCTCATATGGGTGAGCAGTAAGGACAGCGAATTGCCACCAATCTGTTAGCAGAGCTATTATAGTGTAACCATTTTCATTCTTTCTGTATGCCTTTTTTCACATCATTTCAATATGTTTGCCACACTGTTGGTTGCAGTAGTTTTTTTTTTTTTTTTTTTTTTTGCAGTTAACATTAATTCGCCATGGAAAGTTTTAGGAATAAAAAGACTTTGTCATCTTCAATGCAAGAGAACGGAAAATAAAACGAATTAAATGGAAATTTAACTTCAGTGAATCCATCAGGTTGCCAGGAATAAATGAACGAAACCGGTATTATGGATGTGACATTATTCGAAAAATGTATGTGAAAGAATGAGTTAGTTTTTATGCTCACTTGTTCAAGGTAGGTTTTATACAGTGAAGCGATTAAATGGAAAGAGCGGACTCTTGATTTTTTTTTAACAAATTGCTCGGTTGGTCGTTTTTTAATAGAGTGATAATGGAAAATCGCATTAAGAAGCATTTATTTAAAAGAAATTCCACCTAAGCAGAAAATAAATTGATATTATCATAGACAAATGAATTGTATAGGCAAAGAAATGCTCTCACAATTTTGTTAAAATTGAGTTTGTTGATAGGACAACTCAATAAAAAACGTCAATAAACACGATTTTATAAACAAACAAAAACTGTATGGGGTTAGTTTTTGACGAAATCGTCATCTCAGATAGAAATATAGAAGAAAATTTTTCCATTTTCCTCAAAAATCGCCTTCAAACAATTTTGAGTTTTTCTGTTTAAGTCGGTTGACAGCACATAACGTGAGTATTTCTTTGTCTATACGATAATTTGTCTATGATATTATTATTAATAAATTGATTAAAAGTTTGTAAGAAATTTAGTTTAAAAGGTAAAGTACAGAGGCTCCTTTTCCAGGCAAAATACGATGGGAACTATAAAAGTTTCTGTCCAAGGCGACACGTATTGTTGCTAGACGCCATTTGACTTTTTTTTTGGAAAGTTTGATAGTTTTTAGCCTATACGTACTCAGGACAGTTTGACACACGATCATATGTTGTGTTCTTTACAGTGACTTAAAGAATTACCTTGCAAAAAAATTTAATTTACTTGTAAATATTTTCGTCCGATAATTTTTCACAACTTTCGACGTATATAATCACGGTAAGAGTGCATCTATCAAATTAAATCTTTGTATGCCGATAAAGGACCATCATATAGCACTGGTTAAATGAATTCAATCATCAAGTCGGCCGTTGTGCTAGAAAAAAATAAGCCTTGCGTAAACGACGTTTCTAAGATCGTCATAGACGAATCATGAATCTTTGCGTATGAGTCCGAAACAAAACAGCAATCGACCCTGTGAGTCTTCGAAGACGAGCCAAATCCAACGAATGTTGTTCATGATAGAAGCACTTCGCCAGTTTCGCCAGTTTCTTCTTCTGCAAAACTGAAAACTGTGGCGACTATATGGCTTGAGCAACGTAGAACGGTTAATTCTGAGTGGTACAATACAACTTGTTTGCTTTAAGTCTCCTGAGAAATTCGAAAAACGAACGAGAGAAGACGAATCAATGTGCACCATGACAACGTGAACTCTCACCAATTTCTTCAAACCAGCGCCTTTTTGACCGGTCAAAACGTGGAGCTGATGGATCATCCGCCGTGCAGTCCTGACCTGGAACCCAATGACTTCATTTGATTCCCGTACGTCAAGAAAAAAAGCTTGTTCAAAGGTTTTCGTCGCCAGAATGTGCTGTTGAAACGTCTAACAACCATGGTTTGTAGGTGTCTTCATCGGAGTGGAAAAAGTGCTTCAACAATTAGTTTGAGCCCATGAAAAAAGTGCATAAATCATGCTGGAGAATACTTTGAATAACATTAAAACCATTTTTGATAATAAATATAAGCGACAAGAAACTTTTCTAGTTCCCCTAGTAAGAGGCAAATATTTTCATTTTGTGTTAGTACTTCTTGCTAATATGCAAATGCCTTTATTGTGACAAATTCGTCCGTTAGGGGGAAGACACTGATAACAACTTTAAGAGCTTCATGTTGATTTACATGTTATGTATGTTGTACAGTATACCTTGTCGTATGATTGATGTAATAAATCATACGCTCAGCCTTCTTATTTATTTATAGTAGGGTTATGAATCTTCGACATCTTTTCTCAAAAATGAATGAACTCTTGCCAATTAATCATTAAAATAACGTTTACTTTATTAAACTATAAAAAGGTTTACGCAAAAATCGATTTAAAAAAAAATATATATATTTTTTTTTTTTGAAAAAATGTATGAAATGAAACAAAAAATTCTAAAAATTATTTGTTTTTGCACGAATGAAAAAAGTTAACCCCCTTTTTTTGTAAAAAATTTTATTGTTCTCACACGAATTGTCTAATTTTGTAGATCGATTTATTCGCCTTAGCGCAAATGTGGAAGGAATTCTTAACTATGTATAGAACGTGTCTACGAAGAATAAGGTCTGTATGGCATCTAGGGGCTGAGCTATGGATGCCCAAATTATTACGAATATAGACGAACGGACAAAATATAGTAACAAAACAGGGGGTTAAGCCTACTTATAACTAAAATAACGTTTGTTCCACTCAAATATTCAAAAAGGTCATGCAGCAACCACTTTGAAATTTTTCTTTCTTTTGTTTGGTTTTGTTTTGTTCTGTTTTTTTTTTATTTTTTTTTTTTTTTATTAATTATTAGGAAATGTTTATGATTCTCACAATTAAAGAAAATTAGTGAGAAATAAATGTTGTCAGTTTGGTTATCTCATGTGGCTCTAAAGATTATTTTCTATTACATATCTGCTTACATTGTGAAGTCACTGTATTGTCCAAAATTCTGATAAATTCAAATTTTATAATCATTTTGTGTGTGAGGTTTTTTCGCCGAATCACCTTATGCTTAAGATTTAATGTAATCTTATGTGGAAGCTCGTCACGCTATCATACAGGGATATGAGGTTGTAAAAAAGTCATAACCCTAATGTATAGTGTTTATGTCGTATACATGCATGATTAACTACCTACATTTTTCTACTGTTTACAAATTATTTCATGTTGCATGGGGGAAATTTAATCAAAAACCTGTCAGTACCATTGATGGATAGGAAAATACAATGTGCGCGAAAAGCGACAAGGTTAACAAGATTTATGTGACTTTGGGCCATTATTACATGTGTTCTTTTACTATCTGATGGATTTGAAAACGCAAAATAAACCAATTTTGAGGCATTAAAAATATAATTTTTACATTGAAAGTTAATTCCAAGAAGCTCCTGCTTGAAATTCAATCATTACTTTTAAATTTAAGTTAACCGGAACGCTATAAATCTGTTCGGTAAATCCAAACTGTAACAAAAGAATACAATAGGGGATAATAAATTATTTTGAAGGTTCTATGAATAACATATTTTTAAACGAAAAATTAATGTAATATTTGTCCATAAAATATAAATTGCCATAACTTGTAATTTTTATATAATCAGTATGTTAATTTGAGTTTCGATAAAATTCATATGAGGCGTATGATTGTATTCATAAGTCATACGCAATGGCTCTACTGTAGAGAAATGTTCAATACGAGTGCAGTTCGGAAACTTCTTAGCCTAGCACAAAAAGCGCGGTATAAACTGAAAAAAGTGAATGTGAATGTGTTAGGTGAAAGTGATCCTTCATATGCAACAGCAAAAAAATTGGGTTGCTGAATTTAAACGTGGTCGTACAAGCATTGAAGATGAACCACGTAGTGGACGTCCAAAAACAGCAACAACAACAGAAATTGTAGCCAAAGTGCATGATATGGTATTAAATGATCGACGAATAAAAGTGCGTGAAATTGCTAATATCATGGGCATCTCAAATGATCGAGTCCATTTAATTTTGCATGAAGAACTACAGATGAAAAAGCTTTCTGCAACATGGGTGCCGTATTCGTTAACAGTCGATCAAAAACGCATAAGAATGAACATTTCTCATTCTTGTTTGGATCGTTTTAAGCGAAATAAAATGGATTTTAAGCGTCGTTTCATAACTGTTGATGAGACATGGATCCACCGCTATACTCCAGAGACAAAAGAACAATCCAAACAATGGGCTGAAACTGGAGGAAGTGCCCCAAAGAAGGCAAAAACAATTCAATCGGCTGGTAAGGTTATGGCAACGGTTTTTTTGGGACTTCAAAGGTATTTTATTGATTGACTATCTGCAAAAGGGTAAAACAATAAATTCAGAGTACTATTGCAACCTTTTGGATCAATTAAATGTACAACTTCGAGAAAAACGTCCTGGCTTACAACACAAAAAATAATTTTTCATCTAGACAACGCACCAGCGCACAAGAGTGTTTGAACAATGGCAAAAATCAACTAATTAAAGTACGAGTTGCTTGACCACCCACCTTATTCCCCTGATTTAGCCCCCAGTGACATTTACTTGTTCCCAAATATAAAAAATTCCTTGCTGGCAAGCGTTTTACCTCAAATGAAGATGCAATTACAGTTGTAAACCACTATTTTGAAGACCTTGAGGAAAACTATTTTAATCAAGGGATAGAATTGCTAGAAAAGCGTTGAACTAAGTGTATTGATGTTTCAGGAGATTATATTGAAAAATAAAAATATTTTTGAAAAACTAACTATTCTCTTTCATTGATAGGCTAAGAAGTTTCCAAACCGCCCTCGTATATGAAGACGTGGACCTATACCGAGAAATTTCAGGTGGAGAGTGTTATACCCCCAAGGAAGACTTAATACCATATTTCAGCCATTTCGGCGGGATATTGAGGCCACAACCTTCAAAATACCGGAAATCGGGAGGTACCCATTCTATTGGGTCTATATGAAGACGTGGACCTATACCGACAAATTTCAGGTGGAAAGTTTTGTATCTACAACGAAGACTTAGTACAAAATTTCAGTAATTTCGGTGGGATATTCAGGCTACAACTTTCAAAATACCGAAAATTGGTAGGTACCGTTCTGTGGACCTATACTGAAAATTTTCAGGTGGAAAGTTTTGTACTCCCAACAAAAACTTAATACAAAGTGTCAGCCAATTCAGTGTGATGTTGAGGCCACAACCTTCAAAATATCGGAAATCGGGAGGTACCGTTCTATGGGGGCTATATGAAGAAGTGGACCTATGCGGACAAATTTAAAGCGTAGGGTTTCATACACCTAACGAAGACTTGTCAGCCATTTCGATGAGATATTTAGACCACAAATCCTTGAATATATGTTTGCATATGGTTTTGCATATGCTTATTTTATGCAAATATGTAAAAATATGTCAAAATATGCACGATATGCAAAAAATGCAAACATTTCTGAGCCTAATTATTTTGTAATAAAACGAGTTTCTGCTAATCAGATTTTCTCTACGACCACCCTATTCCCTATGGATTTGCATAGGATTCCGATGTCTAGTTATGACTCTTCGATATTTTTCTTAAAAATGATTTCCTGAAGCACGGATGAATGAACGTTTGCCTATTAATCACGAAAATAACGTTTATGCCACTGAAATATAAAAAAAGTTCACGCACAAATCGATTGATCTTTTTTTTTAAGAAATGAATGAAAAAACTTAAGCCTACTTATAACTAAAATAACGTTTATTCCATTCAAAAAAATTTTGATTTTTTTTGTTAAGAAAGTATGTTTTTGAAAAAAGCGTTTACGAAATATTTATGATTCTCAGAATTAAAGAAAATTAGTGAGAAACAAATGTTATGCCATGTTATGTTGTTATCTCATGCGGCTCTACAGTTTATTTTCTATTATATATCTGCTTACATTGTGAAGTCACTGTATTGTCCATAATTCTGATAAATTCAAATTTTAAAATCATTTTGTTCGTGAGGTTTTTTCGCCGAATCACCTTATAATTAACATTTTATGTAATCTTATGAAGAAACTCATCATGCTATGATACAGGGATATCCGGTTGTAACAAAGACATAACCCTAATGTATAGTGTTCATGTCGTATACATACATTATTAACTTCCTACATTTTTCTACTGTTTGCAAGTCCTTTCATGTTGCATGGGGGAAATTTTAATCAAAAATGTATTGACAGACATTGATGTATAGGCAAATATGTGCGTGAAAAGCGACATGATTAACAAGATTTATGTGACATAATAAATTATTTTTAAGATTCTATGAATAACATATTTTTTAAACGAAAAATAAAAAATAAATTGCCATAACTTGTTACATTTATATATTCAGTAGGTTAGTTTAAGTTTCGATAAAATTCATATGGGGCGTATGATTTTGATCATGAATCATACGCAATTGTACTACTCTAGAAAAATGTTCAATAAGTATTAACAAAACAAAAAGTATATGTATGTGATGAAGATTGTTACAGGAGAGCTATACAGAATAAACGTTCCTTTTTTAAATAGAAGCTCCATTAACTTTTTTAGGAAAAGTCCTCATTAAAATAGCAATAGACATATCTGATCAATAAAAGACTTCGCAAAAATGCTTCATATTTTATTTTATACATTAAACAGTAATAATTCATGATTTAATTACATTTAAAGGCTACCCAATGTTTGGCTAGGAAAACCAAACATATTGAAATTTATTGGAAGTGGTTTAACACCATAGAAAACATAATTTTTGGTAGAAGAAGAATTTAGTGGGCCAGCAAACCTCAATGCTGTCGACATAAAAACCATAAAAACAAATAAGCATTCTGAATTCTATGCGACAACCTCTTGTTATAGTTTATTTTGTCATATAAATCCAACACATTTTCTTAGCAACGGAAGTCAAACTAATGCTGCCACAAAACCATATACGGCTTTTGAAAAAAAACCAACCCTACCACCACCGACTCTATTAAAAGTAGAGTGTAACAAAAGTTTTCCACATCATTAAACTACATAATTAGTTTGGTTATGGCAAATAGGAATCTATGTATGCGCAGGTCTATTTGTTTTTACAGGCCCTTTATTGGAAGTTTGTCTCAAATTAAGCCACAAGGATACGGAAGATTTACTTTACTAAATAAAGTTATGAAAATATGACATGTGCAAATTGTTTGCTTTACCAAATAAATTAATCCCAGTGGCATAACTGTAGTTGTCAATGACCATAGTCATTCTGATCTGCGATATTGGCATGTGATTTTCGAGTATGCTAGACTAAAGCGTAGTGGCTAGTGAGAGTTTTCTTGGTATTTTTGCAATCGGTTGAAGTGTTGGTTGTATACAAAGGAAACCGATTCAATGATGGAAACTTTGACAATAATATAAATTAAAAATATCACTAATGTAGTTATTTATATGCAGTTTACCACTATAAAAATACCTGTCTGTTACTTTAACGAAAGGAACAAAATAGAAGTAAACAAACAAAAAGTACAAATATCATCAAATTGTTCTGTAATGCTTTGACTATCCTCATCGCACAGTGACATATAAAAATACTATTGCAGAATATTTAGCGATGATTGACTGACAAAAAATAAGTTTGTTAAACGTTTTAATTAGTTGCTATTCAATGTCAGTGTATGACAGGTCGTATAACAGCTGCCGTTAATTATACGTACTATTATATATACGTAATGCTTATTTACACTAGACCAGAAAAGAGGTTAAAAACTAAGTGGTATATTTTACATTGAGAAGATTTTTTAATCTCACAACAACTCCACAATACTATAAATACCTTGTTTTTTAATTTAAATATCCCCCATTGTTTCATTTATTTTGACACTTTGTGGTTCCCCCTTTATAGCTACTCAAAAAGCTATACCATTAAGCGTGAATAAATATTGCAAATTCCCATAAAGGCAATTCTTAAAATGTTCTTATCACCCAAAGAAATTCAATTACACCATTACCGAAAAATATAATTATTTATAATCATATAATCATTATTGCTATCAAGAAAACAACAACCTCAAATCGTTTTAAAATTTTATTAGACAACGTGCCAAGATGCCGAAAGCGCCAACAAAGGCCACACAAAATATGTTAATATATACAGCAACACTTTCGAGTATCTAGTTTAGTTTATGTTTTTATACCCTCCACCATAGTATGGCGGGTATATTAAGATTGTATTTCCGTTTGTAACGCATTGAAATACTCATTTGCGACCCTATAAAGTATATATATTCTTGATCAGCGTAAAATTCTAAGTCGATCTGAGCACGTCCGTCCGTCCGTCCGTCTGTGGTAATCACTCTAGCATCCACAAAAATAGAGATAGGACGCTGAAATTTTGGGAAAATGCGTCTTTTGTTTGCAGGCAGGTCAAGTTCGATGATGGGCTATATCGGTCCACGTTTTGGTATAGCCCCCATATAACGGTACCCCCCGATTTACGGTATTTTGACGCTTTTAGCTACATTTTCAGACCGATTTGGCTATAATTTGACATTTAGGGTTCTTAAGTGTCAACAAATATATATAACAAAACTTGTGGACATAGGTCCACGTTTTGGTATAGCCCCCATATAACGGTACCCCCCGATATACGGTATTTTGACGTTTTTAGCTACATTATCAGACCGATGTAGCTATAATTTGACATTTGGGGTTCTTAAAAGTCAATAAACGTATGTGACAAAAGTTGTGGACATTGGTCCACGTATTGGTATAGCCCCCATATAACGGTACCCCCCGATTTACAGTATTTTGACGGGTTTAGCTACATTTTCAGACCGATTTAGCTATAATTTGACATTTAGGGTTCTTAAAAGTCAATAAACTTATATAACAAAAGTTGTGGACATAGGTCCACGTATTGGTATAGCCCCCATATAACGGTAACCCCGATTTACGGTATTTTGACGGGTTTAGCTACATTTTCAGACCGATTTAGCTATAATTTGACATTTGAAGTTCTTAAATGTCAATAAACTTATGTGACAAAACTTGTGGACATAGGTCCACGTTTTGGTATAGCCCCCATATAACGGTACCCCCGATTTACGGTATTTTGACGTTTCTAGCTACATTTTCAGACCGATATAGATATAATTTGACATTTAGGGGTTCTTAAAAGTCAATAAACTTATATAACAAAAGTTGTGGACATAGGTCCACGTATTGGTATAGTTATATAACAAAAGTTGTGGACATTTAGGGTTCTTAAGTGTTAATAAACTTATAAATTAGAAGTTGTGGACATAGGTCCACGTTTTGGTATAGCCCCCATATAACGGTACCCCCCGATTTGCGGTATTTTGACGTTTTAAGCTACATTTTCAGACCGATGTAGCTATAATTTGAATATTAATAATTTGATAATTTTATATAACAAAAGTTGTGGACATAGGTCCACGTATTGGTATAGCCCCCATATAACGGTTCCCCCCGATTTACGGTATTTTGACGGGTTTAGCTACATTTTCAGACCAATTTAGCTATAATTTGACATTTGAAGTTCATAAATGTCAATAAACTTATGTGACAAAACTTGTGGACATAGGTCCACGTTTTGGTATAGCCCCCATATAACGGTACCCCCCGATTTACGGTATTTTGACGTTTCTAGCTACATTTTCAGACCGATTTAGCTATCAATTGACATTTAGGGTTCTTAAGTGTCAATAAACTTATATAACAAAAGTTGTGGACCTAGGTCCAAGTTTTGGTATAGCCCCCATATAACGGTACCCCCGATTTACGGCATTTTGACGTTTTTATCTACATTTTCAGGCTGATTTAGCTATCAATTGACATTTAGGGTTCTTAAATGTCAATAAACTTATATAACTAGTGGACATAGGTCCATGTTTTGGAATAGCCCCCATATAACGTTACCGCCCGATTTCAGGGATTTTGAGAACAAGTTTTAACCGAATTATCTGTAATTTGAACACTTGACATTTGAAATTCTTAGTGGTCACCACACCTCTCCACCAAAAATTGTCAAGAAAGCCGCCATATAACGATACCTCCCGATTTTCAGTTATTTGATGATTTTAGCTACAATATTAAACCGAACAAGCAGTAATTTGACATTTAAAGTTTTTAGTGGTCACAACTTCTCTCCATCAAAAATTGTCAACATAGGTCCATGTTCTGATATAGCTCCCATGTAACGGTACCTCCCAATTTTCAGTAATTTGGCAATTTTAGCTACAATTTTTAACAGAACTAACTGTAATTTGACATTTGAAGGTTGTAGTGGTCACCACACATCTGCATCAACAATTTTCAACATTGCCCCAATATAACGATACTTCCCTATTTTCGGTACTTTGAGGATTTTACTTAAAATGTTTAACCGAACGTAGGTCCATGTTTTTGTATAGCCCCAAAACAAACCTCCCGATTTTCCGTACCTTAGCTTTATTTTTGGACGAACTTTCTTTAATTTGAAATTTAAAAGTCAACAAAAATTCTGCATCAAAAATTGTTCATTTAAGATCATATTTTCGTATAGCCCAGATACCTCCGAACTAGCTGTTAATGACATTTTAAGTTCCCACGTTATGTACCGATTTTCGATATTTTGAGGATTCTAGCTAAATTTTTTAACCGAATTAGGAGTTATTTGACATTAAAGGCTCCCATCAAAAACTGTCAACATAGGCCCATGTTTTATTATAACCCCTTTATAACAGCACCTCCCAATTTCTAGCCCACCAAAAATTGTCAACAGTTAGATATAGGCACCATAAAAAACCATTATCTGACATTTTAACGTACTCACATAAAGTTGGGGACAGGAATGAGTATTTTATGGTGGAGGGTATGAAAAGTTCGGCCCGGCCGAACTTAATGCTTTTTTACTTGTTCCCTTTCTATTTGGCATCAGTGCTTAGTTTTCTGATTTTACTTTTCCTGTACTCAGTTTTTTTTTTGTCATTACCAAAAATGGATATATTTGGTGCCGCCCAAACTACTAAATTAGAGTATAAAATAAAGTCTTTAACGTTGACATAATATTACGTTAGACTATATAAGACTATAACACAAATGTAACTAAATAGAGCAGTATCACACACCCTTATATAGCCGTTATACAAATATTGTTGTTTTTGCAAAAGCAAAATCTACTAATCCATCTGTTTCAGCGCAAAGCTTGGCGCTTGCTTCCCAACTGTTGAGCCATAAAAACTAATAAGACACACAAACTAACTGAAGAATGGATGGTGTGTTTTACAAGATTACAAAAAAAAAACATTTGTTAGAAAATTAAGGCACATGCTAAAAATCAATTTCCAAACTGTCGAACAAACAGACAGAGAGACTGAAAGTCAGACTAGCAAAGCACGAATGAAGAAGGAAAGACTAGCTTTAACCAACAACAAACCCTAAGAAGTAACCCTAAAAGTAAAAGAGGAACAGTAAAGGATATTTAGTAAAAATCTGCATACGGGAGGCAAGAAAATAGAAAACTTGAATGTTGAATATCTCAAGAGAAGATTGGTAGTAATTTCATGCTTGCTGCCTGCGGGTGAGGTTTATGCTAAAGAAGAAATGGTTAATCATACATGATTTTTTTTTTCGTATGCAAATATTAGATATTTTATATAAAGCATCTTGATACTGTCTACAAACAGGCACACAAACAAAATATACATACATATATAAGTATGTATGAACGTATGTTTCTTAGGCATACGTGGAGTCTTCAGATACATATGTTTGGTATCATCATTCCCATAAAAATAACTATAATTTCTAAAGTGTGTTACCACAGACAAATTACCGTGGAATTACATCAAATCCTGATATATCTCTAAGACAAGTAAAGTGTATATTTATGATAAAAGATTTGAAGACACATTTCAGAGAATTTAGCGGATATTGAAACATGTAGAAGATAAAGAAATTTACATACACTTCTTGGAATTGATACAATAAACTTAAGAAGGCATAAAGCGCCAATTCAGCTATATAATGATCTATAAGGGTTTTTGTATTTATTAAAATATATTATTTCGTTAAAATATTCGATATGTATAATTATTGCACTGTTCCAGAATTTACAACAGTCAACAGTTTTTAGTACGATAACAGTTTTTTTCCTTTATTATATAAATTTTCTAGATTCGTGCTGTTCTGGAGCAGAGCATATATCATCTACATCTATACACCATTTAATTAAGTTATGTACTTAAAATATATCAAAATCGCGTTAAAAATTCAATCAACAATTTCAAAAAAAAATTAATTTACTTATTTTTTGAAATTTTGGCTGTTTGGGCGAAGATCATTTTTTAGTGATTTTTTTTTATTAATTTTTCTCGTTTAGAGTTAAGCTTGATGATCGAAAAATTCTTTGCAAGTGAAAAAGGAAAGCCAAGGACTCGAACCCCCACAGTCACCAAATTACGTGACCTGTTTCGTTATTAGTTGAGTAGCTCTTCAGACGTATCAACTGTGGGATGGCTTCTCTGTCCTAGAACTTTTGGTTTTTCAAATGCAAATGTGTTTTTATACTTTCACGGATATTTGGCCGTAGAATTGTATTTCCTCATGACAAACGCTTTTTTACGCTGCCTTTGAAGGTATGAGTTTGGCTTTGAACGCTAACACGCCGTGACAACATTTTTTCATATGTTTTCAAGGACGCGGGTTAAAATCCCAGCCGGGCTCAGCCTGTTCTATTTTTTGAAATGTTCCCTGTTTGCGCTTATGTTATAATTCGAATGTCATTTACCTATACGTCCAATTAATCCTCATAGAGAAAGGTAACCCTGTTAAAACCTATGATATAAATAGGATAAATCTGCATACAATTTTTCCTTTAAAGAGAACCCTAAAAATAAGGAATGTCTTATTAAAAAAATATCAGTTTGTGTTAAAGCTTATTAACACTCCAATACTAAACAACGCATAGCTGGATTGTCAAGTAATTTCCTCTGAAAATGTGTTGAAGTCATTTTGAAGTTTTTCTCTTTCCCTTTGTGTTTCCAATAAAGTCACAAGCAGATATTATTTTGTTGAGCATTACGGCTATGGTTTGGGGACCAGAGGTCACATTTAATTTACTTTCTGGTTATGTATTTTGGTGCCACCGTGGTGCAATGGTATGTACACCCGCCTTGCTCACATAAGGTCGTGGGTTCGATTCCCCTGCCAGGCAAACAAAAAACACTTTTCAACGGTGGCAAAATACCCCTCATTAATGTTGGCGACATTTCATGAGTATTTCAGCCATGTAAAACTTCTCTACAAAAGTGGTGTCTTAGACACGCCATTTGGACTCGGCGATAACCATATCATTGAACTAATATGAATCTGGGTGCATTGATTGATATGAGAGAAGTCTCCCTTGCGAATCTTCTTCTGACTTCTATCTCCGTATCTCCGAAACCGTTAATTTTTTCTGAATATTTTCTTTCGGAAAAATATTCCCTGGAATGTAATACACAAATCTTCAGAATATGTCATTGTTGTAAAATGTCTCTATCCCGTTGTTTTCAGTACATTCTTCAACGACGATTTAATAAAAATGTCAATAATATGGTGAAATCCGAAATTCGAGAATAAACTGTAGGTGTGAACTGTGTTTGAAATACGTGTTGTAAAAGATATGATGCAAAATGCCGCCGAAACAACATGAAGTAAGCATTTTAGAGTTTCAGAATGTTCTAAAGAATTGTTGAGAGCCTTATTTGGAAGAATTATGCAAAGGTTACTTGGTTCAACTCCCAATAGTTTAGCCAAAACTGAGCAGAATTTCAGCAATTATGTAAAATTTGCCATATTTTCTAGATTTTGATGCCCTAGATGGAGTTTTTCTTATGTGGTTTTTTCAAGACGTTGTTTTCATTTTCAGTGTTGCATAGTGTTATTATTTTGGTTATGTATATTATTTTTTTCTATGCATTATGGGAATGTTATAGATTTTCTTGGTAAACACAACCAAGAATGTTAATCGAGTTCATACGGTTCATAAATACCAATATCACAAGACACTATACGTATGTAAGTAATGGCTTGCCTTGTTACCCTGACATATACCTATGATGCTGTAGATGTGTTCAACTATGGTCATTGTCGATTATGGTTGTGACATTAAAATTGGTTTGTTTGCAAAGCAAGCAATTTTCTAATTTGTTCCATTCCACACTACCATAAGTTCATCTTAATTCCATAGTAAATTTTCCGCACCCCTGTGACTTAATGTTGAGTAAACCTCCCTTGGAAAGCTTTTAATAACAAACAATTCCGTACACAAACTACTATTTACCTTGACAAAAATACAGATATTAGTTAATGATGTGGAAAATTTGGTTCACTCCATTTTTGCAAATGAATATATTGTTCTCACAAGAACCAGAGTGGTGATGGCAAGGGTGTCTACTAGTAATACTTTTCCCAATGCGGCTTCATAGGTTTTGTGTTGGCATTAATTTGATTTTTGTTGATAGGAAAATGCGTTTGATTTTTATGATAGTTTCGAAACACGCCACCGCAACCTTGAAAGATTTTCACATTAAACCCAATATGTGCGTCTGAGAGTTTGGGAAGTTGGTTGATTGGTTTACCTCCCATACTGTGTATGTGCTTTCTGTTGTCAAAAAAACTTTCATAATTTTCGATTGATTTGTTTCGTAAATCCCAGGCAGTTGAAGTGTAATTAAATTATTAAATATTGGTGGCCAAAATATAAATAAAGGACATAGAGTTTTTTTTTTTTTTTTGGAAAATTGTCCAAAGGAATGGGTCGGGGGTAATGAACAATATAACATTTAATATTTGAATTTTATTTGACAAAAATACTATTGGAAAATATTGTTTGAGTAAGAAATATGCACATGCATCAAAAAATTATTACCTTACTATGTAAATTAAATGAGCTGAAGGTCCTCATTATGTATAGGAAAATTATATCTGTAGAAATTAAGTTGCATTACAGAATTTTCTGGAACACTCTTTATTGAAGGAACTACACAGACAATACTCTATAAGTTAGGTTAGATTATGTTGGAGAGAAGGGGGATGAAAAAGTTTCACATGGACTAAGTGTATGTCCAGATTAATTTATAATTTTAGGAATTCGGTGTCCTTGACAAAATGTTAAAATTTGGCATATATGGAGTCGGCCTCTTGCTTTCTGCAAGACTTTAGTTGTATACAGGAACGTCATCTCCACGAACTTATGTATATAAATAGTCCTACATAACATTTGACGAAGAAACGAATTGATTGACAAACACAAAATAGTAGTCGTTGACCATTTAATTAGTTGCTAAATATAACAGCAGCTTACCATAGAAATAATTAAATATTCAAATTCAGTATACAATGGGTCGTATGACAGCTGTTGTTAAATATACGAACAGAGAACTTAATGCCTATTTAATGTAGAATAGAAAAGAGCCTTAAAACTAGACCTGTTTTTGGCTTGAGGTTATTAATTTAATCCCATAACAAGTACCGAAAATTAAAAATCCATTTTCTTTAAAATTTCAATATTTCCCATTGTCTCATTTCTTTTATCAGTGTTATAGCTACTTAAGGAGCTTAAATTTAATCCCCTGAATAAATATTACAAAGGCGCATAAATACAACTTTTAACTTTTGCTTATCACCCAAAGAAATTCAATTACACCATTACCAAGAATATAATTATTTATAATACTTATTGTTATTTTTCCACTATCACGACAACAACATCCTCAAATTGTTATAAAATTATAGTAGACAACTTGCCAAGATGCTGAAAGCAATATGAACAGCAAGGAAACCAAAAACTATGCTAATGTATCCAGCAACACTTTCAAATATGTAGTTTATTTTATGTCTTTCATTCTCTATTTGTCATCGTTGCTTGGTTTTCTGTTTTTACTTTCTCCTCTTTCAGTTTTTTGTCATTGCCGAACTTAGATAAATTTGGTGTTACTCAAACTACCAAATTAAAATATCAAATAAAGTCTTTACCGTCGACATTATATTATGTTAGACTATATTAGACTATATGCAAACGGATGTTTTATTAAATTTGTGTGCGGAAATTTTGCTAGAGGAAGTTGTGCGTCTAGCTATAGTCTATATCCTTTAGATGCCTTAATGTCTATGCTACTCAAAACAATAACGTGGGATATTCTGCAGAAAAGAACACATATGTAACTTAAATAGATCAATACCCATACACCCTTGTATAGTCGTTAGAGAAACATTATTGTTACTGCAAAGAAAAAACTACAAATCCATCTGTTTCAACGCAACGCATGCCGTCTGCCTGCTGTTGAGCTATAAGAACTAAAAGGACTGACAAACAAACAGAAGAGCAAATGAATGGATGCTATGTGTAACAACATTACAAAAATAACATTTGATAGAAAACTAAGGCACTTGCTAAACATCAATTTTCAAAACGACAAACACACTGGCAGAAATTCAGACTACCATACATGAAGGAAGAAGGAAAAAATCTAAGAAGAAAACTTCAATGGGGAATATAAAAGGAAATTTAAGAAAATCATATGTAAGGAATACAAACTCTCAGAGGGATGTTGGTAGTAATTTTATGCTAGCCGCCTGCGGGGGAGGTTTATACTTAAGAACGAGTGATAAAATATTTATGAAATATATTACACATGCAAATATTAGATTTTGGTTTCAAGGCATCTAAACACTGTCGGCAAACAGATAAACATAATTGACATACGTACATTTATGTATGGAAGAATGTATGTATCCGATTAGTGTTCAAAAAGGGGTATGAAATCATTACTATAGTCATACAAATAACTTTAATTTTAAAAGTGTGCCACCATATAAATTGCCGTGAAATCAGATCAAGGCCGGTTATCTCTCTAAGACATAAGAAATTCAATTCAAGAAAAGTGATTTAAGATATCGTTTGTGAGATTGTAATGGACTTTTAAAGAGATAAAGAACATTATATTTATTTGTTGGAATTGATGATAAACATAATTGGCTATTATGTTACCTAATTTTTCAGAATTTTTTATTATTTCGTCAAAGGCTGTATAAGGAGCTAATATATAAATTATTTCAATTAGGTTACTAGCCTAAAATCTACAAATGCAAAACACAATTAGGTTTATAACTTTTCTGCATTTTTTTGCAAATATCAAAAATACCACCACATGGACGTATAGAGCATGGAAAAATATTATGAAATGCATTATCACTTTTCCCAGCCGTTAAAAAAGTTTCCGCACCGATTGCATACAATTTTTTCATTGTAGTTTTTTTTCTTATATGTTTTCCATTAAAATAGCATACCCTTATTAAATACAATATTTATTATTGAAATTGAATGTAATTTTCTGTATCGGAAAATTCTACATAGGTACGTCCAATACATAAATTTCGTGAAAATCGCAATATTTTAAGCGTTTGTTTGAACATAAATAAAACATATGTATGCAAATAAATGTTTGTTTAAAAACTAAAATCAAAAATTTTCTTTATAAAAACTTATTTTCTTGAATTTACATATCAATTTTCTTTTTCAGTGCACCACAAAAATATGCAATGTCTTTATTAGAAAACTGTCAGTATGTGTTAAAACTTATCAACACTCCAATACGTGTCCATATACTGCAAAGGAGCAGGATTTCCAAGTACTTCCCCCTAGAGTGAGTAAAAGTCAATTGTCTCTTCAAGTCTGTCTCTTCTATTTTTGTTTTTTCCAATAATCTCACAAGGAGATATTATTCTAGTAGAGCTTTATTGGACAACAGAATAAATCCTGATAGGACACACTAGCACACATATTATGGACAGCGTATGGGGACGGGTGACATATTTAATTTAGTTTTCCGCTACGGATTTGTTTTTAGTTTTGCATTTTTGGAATTTTTTAGATTTTCTTTGCACACATACAAAAATATTAATCGACTGCATAAGGTCCATAAACACCAACTTCACAAGAAACTACATATACGCAATGGTTTGCCCAGCTACCCCAAAACATGCCATTGATGATGCCTATGCATGGTCATTGTCGATTATGGTTGTGACATTAAAATTGATTTGTTTGCCAAAGCAAACAAGATTTTAATTTACTCCTTTCCACATATTCCATAACTTCATTCACATTCCATAGTAAATCGTCCATACCCTTGTGGCTTAATGTTGAGTAAAGCTTCCCTGGAAAGCATTGAAAAGCAAATAAAAAAGTTCAGAATGTTCCTTTTGCCATGACCAAAAAATTTATGTCATTTAATGATGTGGAAAAGTTGGTTGCGTACCACTTTTGCAAATTAAAATATTTTTCCTCACAGGGACTATGGTGTTGGTGGAGAAGAGGGTCATCTACTAGTAGTACTTTTCCCTGAGCGGCTTCATAGTTTTGTGGTGGCATTAGTTCGATTTTTGTTGATAGGATAATGCGTTTGATTTTTATGATAATTTCAACACCCGCCCACGACGACGATGGGAGAGTTTCGCATACAACCCAAACCGCCTGTCTGTTTGTATGGAATTTATGTTAATAACAGAGAGTTTGGAAAGTTGGTGGTTTGATTCGCCTCCCATAACTATATGCTTTGGGGTGTTAAACAACTTTCATTATTTTCGATTCGTTGGTAAATCCACACATTGTGTCGCCTTTTAAGTATAATTAACCCAGCAAACCAATCGTACCGACTTCGTAACGAAATCGGAACAAAATGTCGGACGTATCGTCCGAAATCGTAACGATATCTTAACGAAAGTTGTATGAAGTGGTTGACATAATTTCGGAACAAAATGTCGCAGCGACATCGGATCGATTTCGGTCCGATTTCGTAACGAAATCTGAAGAAAATCCTTAAGAAATTCGGAAAGGAAATTTCTATCCGACATTCGTTCCGAAATCTGAACGAAATCGGTACAAAAACTGAACTATTTCCTCTCCGAAAAATCGTTTAGAAATCGGAACGAAATCTGAACGACTTTGCTTCCGAAATTGTTCAGACGTGTCGGACATCAGACATTTGGTTTGCTGGGAAATTATGAATTATTGGTGGCCAAATACAAATGAAGGACATAGAGCATGTTCGAAACACTTGGTTGTAGGGACTGAAAAATGTACATTACATTTAAGTTTTGAATTTTATATGACGTAAATACTATTGCAAAAAGTTGTCTGAGTGAAAAATAACCACATTCACCAAATACATTATTGCTTTTTGCTGGAAGGACCTCTATTAAAATGTGTAAATTAATTGACCCATATATAATTGATGGCCTAGGAATGACACAGGGATAGATAAGTAGGTGAAAAGTAATATTTAAAGAACATAAAATAGACAAATTTACAAAAAGTGTGAAGCAATTTAAAACAATTAAGCAAAGGCTATAGTCGGACGGGGCCGACCATGTGATACCCTACACCACTACCCCTGGGAATTAGCTTTCAACAAATCCTGTGGACTTCGCTTGATATCACTTTTTCAATACAAAACTCCTTAGGTCATTATAGCTCGATTAATTCAATTAAAAAAATATTTATATTTTTCATACAAAAGTAATGGTCCATTTCACTCGCTAAATAATATTATATCATTATCCAAAATTGCAGCCGTCTTCTTCTACCTAAACTCTTATCTCGTGCAAAATTTCGCGACTATTTCGCTACAATTGCGATCTCTAGCGTGTTTATGATTACACTACAAACAAATAACAGGATTTATTAGGCTGTAACTCTGTTACCTGTCCATGTACACCAACACAATTGGCATCAATAGAAAGGTCAAGAGTTCCATTTCCCAGTATAGCCTACTTACCCCTAATGTGTCTGTTCACGCCGGATTTCCCCAATCGACAACCCTAATTTTGATTTTCCTGCATGCCGAAATAAACGCAGAAAACATTTCTGATTTCACTCAGAATTGTGTCATGTACGCTCTCTTTCTCTCTTTGCATTTTCTAACTCCCTTTGTAATTTCCTTTTAATAAACACTTGTTACCAAATCGTCAACCATTATTGCTGTTCATTCGGTAAGCGCTTTGTTCAAATTTCCAAATTTGAATAAACTAAATAAAGAACCATTACTGTTCTTTACAAGTAACTTATACGCCCGTGTTTTATTTCTTTTTCCAAGAAGTATTTTCCTATCCAAAACACAGCAGTATATCCAGCTTTTTATTCCGCAGAAATACCCACTACTGGCATTTCCAGTGTCTTTCAGGAATAATGATATAAGCTGAATGTTAAATTTTTATTTACAATTTTCACACAAAAGTTGTGGTCCATTTAACCCTCTAAATATTATCTGATCATCATCTCAGTTTGCAAGCTTCGTCTTTGTCATATACTCTTACCTTATTTTAAATTTCGAGGCGATCGGACTACTATTGCGACCTACAGAGACGCTACAAAATTGGATAAAAATTAAGTTTTTGGTCCATTTCACCCGCTAAATATTCACGATCACTAGCAATAACAATAGGTGTGTATTCTGGTATGAACCCTATCTCCATGAAAAATTTCGTGACGATATAATGGAAAGACGGACAGACGGACGGACGGACTGACACACATCTCAAAATCGCTTTATCTCGTCGAGATATGAAGATTGGTATACCACATTGGGGGTCTCCGACGAATATTTCGCGGTGTTACATGAATTTTTGACAAAACAATCTTATAATACCCTTTCCACATAGTGGTGTAGGGTGTAAGAAGTTTTGTAGACCTTCCATCATGAGAAAATATTTAAGAAGTTGACAAATATGAAGACACATGCTGTACATTGCTTGAATATATTTTTGATGGTATTAAAAATGGTTCTTTAGAATATACTTTCAAATCTTATGAAAGGAATAATTTAATGTACCCCATTTTAGAGAATGAGATATGTTGTAAACTTTTTGAGAAGGGGTAATTTGAAGTCTTCTTAGACAAATAATCCTTCGGGTTTTCTTGGGTTGTATCTTTTAGACAGCCTCTATTTATGAAAGTATGATTTATCACACTTTTATTATTGTCAAATGGTATGCACACCCACCTTGCACGCTGAAAGTCGTGGATTCGGTTTCCCGGCCTGGCAAAATGTTCAACGGTGGCAAAATACCCCTGAGTAATGTTGGCGACATTTTCTGAGTATTTCAGCTACGTAAAACTTCTCTACAAGAGGTGTCTTGTAGAGAGTCTGTTCGGACTCGGCGATAAACTGTAGATCCCATATCATTGAGCTAATATGAATCGGGGTGCACTCATTGATATTAGAGAAGTCTCCCTTGTCTTTTCTGGGATGTTTGTGGAAAAATTATATATTATAAAATCGTCCTTCGGAAACTCCTTTCCTAACTTATGAAAATGATGTTTCCGAACACAATATGCATGGTTTTGGAGATTCCTTTCTCATGAAAATTTTCTTAAAGAAAATTTTGTTAGGAGTTGATTAGAGGACCCTTTTAATAAAAGGTAACAAATTTTTACCGACTTCTAAGTTACACAACATTACGAAAGAAATAATAACAGGAGTGGTTGCCTGAGATCTATAATCCTTTATATATTGCACGATAATCTCTTGGACGGGGTTTAGAACTTTAGGCCATTGGCGATGTAATACACACCGCAAAGTCAAATTGTATTAAAAACCTGGACGTCACTGCACCTTTGTGCGGACAATTTATGAAGAATTGTTCTTAAGTATTGGACCTTTTGGGTCCATAACTCGATCGGGTAGCATTGACTTCTCCTAGCAAATTTAACATGCAACAAAATTTTAAAAGCTGCCATAAATTGGATTTAAGCCCAAATAAGGGCTCTTTGAGGTATAGACCAAAATAGTCCAATCATCGAGTTATTCCTTTTGTTAGTTACCATACCCACCTGGTATTTTAGTTGGTCATCGTATAATGTTTTATATCTTAAAGGCAATTGTGTTATGAAGTATGAACTTGTCCACGAAAAGCAGTATGTCACTTAAAGATGGAATAATAAGACTACCATCTGTAAAAATAACTTCACTTAAGTGAACATTTTAATTATCGTAGGGGAGATACTTAAACGAGTTGATTTAAGTCTGAGAGAAACAATATTATGTACAAAGTATAGACCAAATCGGTTGCCTCCTTCGAGAGTTATTGTCTAATTGTCCAACCTACCAGACAGACGGGCGGACGAACGTGGCGAGATCAACTCGTACATTTTTGATCTGACATTGTTAGTATATACACTGGTTTTAACTCAATGGGAAAAAACACATCGGATTTTTTATGCGGCACCCCCCTAAATTGTTTAGTTTTGTTAGATTTTAAGATTGCCAAATTTTGAGCATAATCGGGATATGTTAACACTGGGGCCACAAAGTTTCCGTAGTAATCTGTATGGGGCCAAAGTCTTAACATATTCCGATCGTGCTCAAATTTTGGCAATCTTAAAATCTAACAAAACTAAACACTAAACACTAAACACATCGACATCGACTATTTAAAACCACCCTAGTATATACCCTCTGTAGCCATATTGCTGAGGGTATAAAAAGGATATATAAGAAGATAATTTTTAGGAAGCGAAATATAAGAGCGACTTTCTATACCCTTCATAAGGAGAAAATTTCTTACAGAGAACGCAAAGGGGACAAAAACAGTGCTTTGGGTAACCTCTTCTTTTGATATAGCAACATAAAGTATAATTTATAAGACTAAGGAAGAACGCACACCAATATAGGAACTTTTTATAGGAAAATTATACATCATTAGACCAGACACTTTTTTCTGAAAAGTTCTATTTCACAAAAACGACTAGCCATAGAAAATAGAAATAATGTTTAGAAATAATTCTTAGAGAAGACACATATTAAAATATTGGGGACATGGATCTTAGAGAATTCCCTCCAAATCATTTTGCTGTAGAAGTTTTCTACGATAATTCCTGTATTAGAAGACAATTATTTAAAGGTTGTTTTCCTTAGAAAACGCTTTCCAGCGAATATGACGCTTTGGAAGACTTTTAATTGGAGACACGTTACTTTAAAGAACTCTCTATAGGGAATGTTATGTTTTACAAACCCTTACTTCGGTAAAGAATTTTCTAGCTGACTCCTTTTTGAAATTAAGCACTAGAGGAGAATGAAGAGAAGGAGGAGAGAAAATTAAAATTAATATTTATAAATACTATGTTAATATCAATAAAAAACCCGTACTAATTAAATGTCATTCACAGCGGAAAAAATAAAAAAACCGGAAATTTTTAAAAATATTGCTCATGGGATAGAAGTATCGTGTGATTTTGAATACAAAAGGTTGACAACAAATAAATTTGTCAATTTTAAACAAAATGTATTGTAAAGAAGGAACGCAGTGTTATTTTTCTGAAATCATCCGCGCTGTGTAACCGTAGGTGGCGGGAACTTCAATTGTCACAGCACAAACTTCGCAGAAGGAAAAACGAACATTTATCTAATAAATAAATTTATCTTATATCAATTTTTATCGCAAAGTCTGAAGGAATTTGTGCAAAATACTGACAAAGAAATCAATATTTGTGCGAAAAAACATAATTTAAATATAATTCAAAGTTAATTATGTGTACCAAACTAATCCTAAAATTGTTTATACAATTAATGCTATTAGTCACGCATATATATGTATTTATAGATTAATCCTCTTACAATAATGCCCCATAAAGACCTCCAATATATTGCAAATATCAATAATATTTGTGTTTGTGAAGAAAATGTGCTAAACTACTTTCAAAAATAAGAAAACATAAAAAACCGATCGAAAAAAGTTAATATTTTTATGATTTTAGAGCAAAAATATGGGAGGTCCTGTACGGAATATTACGCTTTGTAGCTCCTCTGCTCCAATAAACGAGTAAATAATGGATTATTATCAACACTAACAGATCTTAGGTGCGATTTAAAAACAGACTTAAACAATTTATGGGTACAGAAGTCACGAATCTTAAACATAAAGACAGAGTATGTTGATAACAGTTCTCGAAGAATACCCATCTCTGGCTACCTCCTTTATTGCTGAGTATTTCAGGCCTCATAAAACATCGAGGTTAGCTTTATTAAATGCCCAGGCTACCAGTGGTGAATGAAAATGATATCCGAAGCTGTCCGTTCGAGTTAAATAAATGTTGTACCACCTGTCAAGGAAAATGTTCAGCCATAGGCCAACCCACGCGTTCATCTACGATCACGTGTAAACATATTCTGTCTTTATGTTAAGGATTCGTGATTTCTGTACCCATAAATTGTTTTAGGCTGTTCTTAAATAACATCTTAGATCTGTTAGAGTTAATAGCAATCTATTATTTGCTCGTTTATTGGAGCAGAGGAGCTACAAAGGGTAATATTCCTTACAGGACCTCCCATTTTTTATCTAAAATCATAAAAATATTAACTTTTTTCGACGGGTTTTTAATGTTTTCTTATTTTTGATAGTAGTTTAGCACATTTTCTTCACAATCACAAATATTATTGCAATTTGCAATATATTGGAGGTCCTTATGGGGCATTATCTTTGATTCTGGGTCCATATGGGTTTTCAGCCCCATTAACTCTAGAAGGGGAATTACAATTTTAATTTTTAGTGCAGGTTCATTCAGGAAAATAATCTTAGGAAGGAAAACTAAAGTTTTCCCTATGATTTTGACGGTCAAGTTTAAATTTCCTTAAGAAATTGTCTTATTTACCTAAAGTGGCCCTATTATTTCGCACAGCCCTTTACAGGCTCTGCTCTGCCTAATACAAGGTCAACCCCCAAATTGGACAAATGTTGACTGAATTTTATTTATGGGATAATGTTCCTCTATAAAAATGCAATTTGCGCCATTAAACACTTTTCAGAAGTGATTTAGAAACGTTTAATGCGTTGTAACTTCAGTGGCTCTATTATTTCGCACATCACTGTATGTATGTATAAAGACGCTTCATACTCTCTATGTCATTCTAGTAATCTTCCACATTATGCACATAAAAGCATTACAATTATCATGTAAACAAGAAAATCGTGCATCTCAGCGTTTACACACACATAAATACTATCACATTATCACAGTAAATGTTCTTGCATTCAGTCTTCAATTTTGCTAATTTAAATTGCTCCGATGAAAATGTTTCTGTTTGTTCATGTTGTGTTTATGTAGCAGCCTCACTCAGTGCACAAGGCTAGCCAATAATAATAAATGTTATATATCTCCTTCGATGTCAATGTTTTTAAACATTCACACATATAGACGCATTGATGGCATTTATGACGCCAACACAGAGTGGCTGTCGTTGTTGCCAATAATAAGCAAACATTTATAACCGAAAATGTGTAAACAACATCACACACACATACACGAGAACATATAACAGGAAACACTCATCATCACATTATATGTGCTCGTCATACATATTTAACCAACCATTAACAAGGTATTGCATTTTTGCCAGAAACATATAATACATTAGGTTCGGCTGTTGTAGGATAATTGAAAAAATATACTAAATAAAAAATATTTTTTTTCGAACTATTTAGCTATACAATTTAAGCAATTTATGATTCAATATAAGAAAATTTTCAGATGCAATATTTTGCTTGTTAAATCCCCTAATTAAAGTATTAAAATTGTGTGTAATGCAATATAAGGTTTTAATCAAAATGCTGGTTTCTTTTTTAACACTTTCAAATGATTCCATTTCACCCTAATAGTCTGCCTTGCATGTGATTAATGCTCAAAGTATAATGCATTCAATGGCGCATATAGTTGTTCAATAGTTTCATTGATGCTCTCGTTGGTTGAAAATGTCCATTACAAAAATCCAACAATTGTGGGAAAACTGTTGCATATTTTCAAAATGCTGTCCTCATGGAAATTAATTTTATATATTAAAAGGCCACTGACATGGTCTCTTTGTGTATAGAATTAATGCCATGTTAATATGCAGAATATATAGAAAATTAGCATTTGAACATATCTAAATGCTATTATATTAATATTGTACTATTTATAAAGGTTTTTGGTCGTAGGATCTAGTTGATGAAACATTTCAATATAAACAATTCTACATGGTTGGATAAAGCCAAAGTTGAAGTAGTGGTCTTTGAACATTCAGTGTTTTGACTTATGGTCATGATGCACCACATAAGAACCAAATGTAAAATTAAATCAAAACAAAACCACACGGACAGCATCATTCCGAAATTGCATAGAATGCCCAAAGACAAGTTTGATACTTATACAGGCCACAAATTTAATCAGTTAATTAATGTAAATTTATGCACTTAAGTTGTTATGGTTAAGACAATTTCGAATAAAAATCCTTTAAAGACATTTTAAGGGTTTGATAATAATAAATGGATTCGTGATATATTAAATACTCAACACAGAAATATAAGAAAATATTCAGAAATATCTATATAATGAATTATACTGTAAGGATAAATGTGATAAACAAAATTCTTCTTAAACAATAAAAACATCATTCATGGAAGAATTTGGCTCCCGAAAAAACTGTATGTCAAGACCCAGATTGTGGAAAAAACGCTCATTGATGCATGTCACTGCATTTATAATTTCAGACAAAATTTTTAGGAACAGCCACAACAAATCCCGATTTCTTTTAGGAACATATTTTCAAGGACTTCAGACCGTGAAACTTAAATTGTGAGAGAAAATCTCCAATAGTTAACATAGCACATCTGCATAGTAAGTATGTTTTTAATTTCGAAACGCCGAAAAGACATCATTACATTATCATCGACGGTTCAGGCTCTCACGCCTAATGTTGGCAGTATTTATTGACTTTCTAGAATATTTTAAAGTGGTGTCGTACTGGAATTTAGCATCATGGAGAGTTCGTATCATACACTAAAGGAGTCTGATCTTTGTATAAGGAGAAGCAACCTCATGCCTCCTTTTTTTGGAAAATCTTTTCCAGGACAACAACATACAAATGACATTCCCGAAGCGACAAGGGACAACTAGGGCTTTAATAGAAGATTTATAGAAAAATAAATAGAAAAATTTTTTTCAGGGAAAAAACTGACCGCATCGGGTTTTGTTATTTTCAATATGTTACAGGCTGATAGTATATCTCTTTAATAAAAGTGATGGTGCTTACCTTTACGTTTACAATATTATGTGTTTCAAAGATTTTTGATTGTCTGAAATTAAAGAAAATAACAATAGCCGTATGAAATTGAATTGATAAAATAATATTTTAAAATTATTGTTTTTATTGTTTAATTTATTTTAAATTTATGTTAATTCTATTATTACACATGAATCCATTACCATACATTTCAATTATAAATATAGCCTTAACCACTTCACAGTAGCTTAATTCAGGCCACATAATACCACAATATCAATTTCAATTATCTTTCAATTCAATATTTCTAATCACATAAATAAATAAATGTATTAACAATACAAAACCTAAATGTCTCCTAAATAATTATGAAAACATATAAGGTGCTTGATTGTTATATCCTTAAGGAATTTAAGGAAATCATATAAAAGCAATTACAAACAATATCTCTTTTTAAATGTAAATTCCCCAGCAACTTATCAAAGATTTGGTGCACAATATACATATAAATGTTTGTCATACACACATACATACGTATTGATCAATATATATGTATTCAAAAATTCAACCACATAATAAACAAGTAAAAAAGCGTTAAGTTCGGCCGGGCCAAACTTTTCATACCCTCCACCATAAAATATTCTGAACTAAAATGAAATAACTTAAAATGTCAGATAATGTACATTAAATGCTTCTTTCGGGATGCCCTTTTTTGTGGTGCCTATATCTAACTAAATATGTCGACAATTTTTGGTGGGCTAGAAATTGGGAGGTACTGTTATATAGGGGTTATAATAAAACATGGACCTATGTTGACAGTTTTTGATGGGAGCCTTTAATGTCAAATAACTCCTAATTCGGTTAAAAATTGTAGCTAGAATCCTCAAAATGCCGAAAATTGGTACATAACGTGGGAACTTCAAATGTCATTAACAGCTAGTTCGGAGGTATGTGGGCTATACGAAAATATGAAATTAAATGAACAATTTTTGTTGGCTTTTAAATTTCAAATTACAGAAAGTTCATCCAAAAAATAAAGCTAAAGGTACGGAAAATCGGAAGGTTTGTTTTGGGGCTATGCCAAAACATGGACCTACGTTCGGTTAAACATTTTAAGTAAAATCCTCAAAGTACCGAAAATCGGGAAGTATCGTTATATTGGGGTTATGTTGAAAATTGTTGATGCAAATGTGTGATGACCACTACAACCTTCAAATGTCAAATTACAGTTAGTTCGGTTAAAATTTTTAGCTAAAATTGCCAATTACTGAAAATTGGGAGGTACCGTTATATGGGAGCTATATCGGAACATGGGCCTATGTTGACAATTTTTGATGAAGAGGTGTTGTGACCACTAAGAACTTCAAATGTCAAATTACTGCTAGTTCGGTTTAATATTGTAGTTAAAATCATCAAATTACTGAAAATCGGGAGGTACTTTTATATGGGAGCTTTATCAATACATCGACCTTTCTTGACAATTTTTGGTGGAGAGGTGTGGTGACCACTAAGAATTTCAAATATTAAATGTTCAAATTATAGATAATTCGGTTAAAACTTGTAGGTAAAATTCTCAAAATACCGAAAATCCGTTATATGGGTATACCGAAATCCGTTATACCGTGGTACCGTTATATGGGGCTATACCAAAACGTGAACCTACGTTCGTAATTATTTCGAATATAAGTTTTTTGGTCACTTAGAACCCTAAATATCAAATTATAGCTAACTCGGTCTAGAAATGTGAATTTAAACGTCAAAATACCTGAAATCGGGCGGTAACGTTATATGGGGCCTATTCCAAAACATGGACCTATGTCCACTAGTTATATAAGTTTATTGACATTTAAGAACCCTAAATGTCAATTTATAGCTAAATCGGTCTAAAAATGTAGCTAAAAATGCCAAATACCGTAAATCGGGGGTACCGTTATATGGGGTCTATACCAAAACGTAGACCTATGTCCACATCTTTTTGTTATATAAGTTTATTGACACTTAAGAACCCTAACTTTCAAATTATAGTTAAATCGGTCTGAAAATGTAGTTAAAAACGGCAAAATACCGTAAATCGGGGGGTACCGTTATATGGGGGCTATACTAAACCGTGGACCTATGTCCACAAGTTTTGTTATATAAGTTTATTGACACTTAAGAACCCTAAATGTCAAATTATAGCTACATCAGTCTGAAAATGTAGCTAAAAACGGCAAAATACCGTAAATCGGGGGGTACCGTTATATGGGGGCTATACCAAAACGTGGACCTATGTCCACAACTTTTGTCATATAAGTTTATTGATACTTAAGAACCCTAACTGTCAAATTATAGCTACATCGGTTACAAACGGAAAAACAAACTTAATATACCCTCCATACTATGGTGGAGGGTATAAAAAGATTTAAATATGAATATAATTTCAGAATATCTATGTAACCAAAAAAGTATTCTTTAAATACAACAAAGTCATTGCTTTTTTTGTTTTATCAATTACTAAAAATAATTATTTGATTGTCTCAAATGTTTGACGTACTCAGCCAGATGAATTGAAAATAAGACACAACAAAAAAAAAACAGTAAGGAAAGGATCAAAGTCGGGCGGGGCCGACTATATAATACCCTACACCACTGTGAATATGTAAAATATAAATCGGAGCTATATCCAGATCTTAACCGATTTTGATATAATTTGGCACATTTATTTCCAGACCGAATTCAGTCACACATTCCAAATATCATTGAAATCGGACTTATATATCGTGTTTGGAGCTGAAAATACACGAAATCGGCCGAAAATATATATGGGAGCTATATCCAAATCAGAACCGATTTCGATATAATTTGTCACACTTATTTCTAGACCGAATTCAGTCAAACATTCCAAATTTCATCAAAATCTGACGTATATAGCGTGTTTGGTGCAGCAAATACGTGAAATCGGGCGAACATATATATGGGAGCTATATCCAAATCTGAACCGATTTCGATATAATTTGGCTCAATTTAAGTGGCGAAATTTCGTGGCCACTGGGAACCACATATGTAAAATTTCAGCTAGTTCAAGCAAAAAATGTGGCTAAGATCCCTAAAATACCTTAAATCGGGAGGTATCGTTATATGGGGACTATACCGAACCGTGGACCTAACTTGACAATTTTTAGTGGAGCAATTTCGCGGCCATTGAGAATCTCAAATGTAAAATTTCAGCTGGTTTGGCAACAAATGCGGCTAAGATCCTTAAAATACCTTAAATCGGGAGGTACCGTTATATGGGGGCTATACCAAAACTTGGACCGATATAGCCATCTTCGAACTTGATCTTCCGACGGCTAAAAAAATGTTATTCCCCAATTTTCAGCGAAATCGGTCAACAAATGCGACCTGTATGTTGCGAACGGACGGACGGACGGAAGTACGGACATGCATAAATCGACTCAGAAAGTGATTCTATGCATATCCCTAGAAGGAACTATGGGTCTATCTCGCTTCCTTTTGTATGTTACATACAAATGCACTAACACATAATACCCCTTACCACATAGTGGTGTAGGGTATAAAAAACTTCGAACACGCTCACAGACCAATCTGCTTTGACGGTGAATATTTATGTTTTGTAGTTAATGATTTTTTATTTCTATACGGCATTCAACATTAAACATATTAAAACAAAGATAAGCAAAAAATTAGGAGAAAATATTGGAAAGTGTGGGTATGGGATGTCCCTAAGTTTTAATTTTTGTAAATTTCTGGAGAAAGAAGGCTCTAAATTTGTCTTAGCAACTACAACAGATATTGGGTTATTTGTTATACCCTAAACCACAATGTGTGAAGGGTATTATATGTTGGTTTTGGCCAAAAAGTTTGTAACACATCGACCCATACATATATGTATATATCAAAATGAATGTCTCGACGAGCTGAGTCATGATGGAATCTCCCAAATAAAACGCTTGTCGTTTAATTTTGCCACCATTATTTATTTAAATGCAAGCGTTTTATTTGAGGGATTCCATCATGAGGTAGAATATACTTATTGAGGCTAAGGGACAAACTATTTTCTAGTTTTAAGTGCATTTATAAATAAAACACTGAAACTTAATTTCTATTATTTTTTTATTTTTAGTAAATACATGTTTTGACCACTGAGAAGTCCATAACAAAATTACAGTCAATTTAGAACGAAAATGTAGTTAAAAGGTATAAATTGACTGAAATTGAGTTGTGCCGTTATATGGGGGCTACACTGCAATCTGGCCCATGTCCACAAGTTTTGGTGTATTAAAAATGAGTTATTAGATTTGAACTAAACGGACATCAAAGCAAGTTAAATAAAACACTGTCAAAATAATTTTTTTGTTTAAATATTTTTATCATTATTGTTTATGTATTATGAACTGTGATCTTGATTTCCTGAACCGAATTTGATTGTTTTGATTCAAGGGAATGCTGAAAAAAATTATGAAAATATCTTTGTCCGTTCAAAGAATACAATATTTTGGGCAAGAAAACTTGATTTCGAACTACTGTGTGTCGTATACAACGAGATTGGCATAGTTAAACGTACCAACTTACTACGATTGTGCCATGAGAAAGAGCGATGAGGTAGGGTAAGTGCACCAATAGTCGGCACTTTAAGGATTTGCCTAACTTTAATCATTCACCATTCCGAGTAAATTTTTCCACAATGAAATAAAAACATTTTAAATTATTTCTTATAAAAGTTGAGAAACATTCGAATTTAGTGGAATTGGGCATTTTTGCTAGTAGTCGGCACCATTTCCCAATAGTCTGCATGATATGTTCCAGTAGACGGCATGTCTTATTACAGTAATGAAATGTTATAAGTTGATGGTTTCGTTTATTTTAAACAACAGAAAATGTACTTTTACACAAATAATTCTTACTTTAATCCATATTGCTTTTAAAAATTAAATAATTTTGAAATTTTTTTAACATTTGGAATTCAGTATAAATTTCTCTTTTTTTATATATATAACATAACCTTAATTTTTTGAAAAGTCAATATTTTTTTTCGCATTTTTCATTCACATTCCAATTAATTAATTTTGCATCAAAAAGTAAGAAAATTTAAAAATGTTGCTTAAATAAATTAGTTATTGCCTATTGTCGGTAACCATCACCTAATTGTCGGCATGCCACAAACGCACGCACTTCAAACTAGGCCTAATTTAACAGTGATATATGGCTAGCTGTTTACAAAATATGGGCCAAGTAGCTCTTTTAATTTTTGTGTAATAAGCTTTTTAAGTTGGGAAGACAAATTTCCATCGTCAATTTAAAACGCGTTTTTCTCGAAACTAGATTTTTTGAGATGTGTCACTATTTGAGTAAATGAGCGATATTATGATTTTTGAATTGTCAAGAAGTTAAAAACAATCTACTCAATTTTTTCCAAATAAACGATTTGGTTTGAAAAAAAATCCTGGAACTTACTGTAGATTTGTAGACATTTTCCTCATAATCAGACCAGTCCTGAACTGAATTCAAACCAGAAGACAGTAGTTATTGACCAGGAATCAATAGTCATTAACCGGAGGCAGATAGTCATTACTCAGAAGTCAATAGTGACCTCTGGTCAATAGTCTTTGGACTGAGCATAGTATAGTTGTGATGTTGTTGTGTGCTCTGATCCGACCATAATAAATTTTTGTTTTAAAATAAATTTAACTATAAAATCCCTTAATTTTTTTCGGACTTAAGAATATGTAAAATTTTATAAGACATTCAGTTTTGTGATACTGTCATATGTCACATATTGAAATAATTCTTCAAATCTCGGTTAATTTAATCAACCAGCAATTTTTACGACTATTCAAATAAACATATAATCTATGGCTTTTTTTAATATTTCAATATTGTTGGCTTATGCAACATTTTTCATGTTTTTTTTTAAGAAACGAGTTTATCCCATATGCAGTAAAAACTGGTAAATATTATTTTTAAGGTTTATAGGTTAATTTTTATTAATTTAATGGTATATACAAATACACGCTACAGATACGCTTTTGAAATAAAATTGTATCTCGGTACATATTTTTTTTACAACAGTTTCGATTGCAAATTTAAAACATTGCGGCAACGCAAAAAAACCAACTCCATATGAATTACTAAAAAGTATAGTACAAAACTATAACTGCCGTCTATCGTCCATAAATATGTATGGCTTGCTCTTTTTTGCAGCTGTTTGGTTTGGCGATATCCAAGATTTATTAGCCTATGACTAACTATAACAATAAAAGGTTAAATCTGCAATGAATCCTTCGAACATATTCTACCATTAGTCGAGGATTTTCTTTTGTTGAGTGAGTTGGTTTTGAAATGGTACATCACAGCACTGCTTGTGTGTAATACTGTCAATGAGGTTTTTAGTATGAAGTTGGTTCAGTGCAGTCCTTACCTCATGGTATGGAGAATCTGCCAGTCATCACCATCATTTGTGTGTTGTAATCCTTTAAAAAAAGGTATAGTGTAGGCAATTCCTCCTGCTACCTTTGGGGAGGAGAATAAAAAATATTGGTTTGAACACCTGCGAGTGATGTTTATGGAGCGTTGTAAATAATTAATTTTCTGGATTTTATATAATGTTTGGGAGGTTTGTGGTTTTCTCTGAAGCTATTGAAAGATTCATAGTTGGTTGAAGTTTAATTAGGTATATGTCTTTTCAAAATATAACTTAAAATATGCTTTGGTATAGTTTTGTAAACCTAATCTTATGGTTAGTCATGTAGATTTTTCAACTGGATAGTGGATGTTGTTTTCTTAAAAGAGCTACTCCTAATTTATAAACCAACTGGGATTTTAAAACTTATATTTGTTGCCATGTGGTTTCTAATCCTGCAAACTTTTGTTGCCACCATATAATTTAGTTAAGAGAAATCTATATATATAAAAGAGTAGTGAGGTGAGTGACTGACTGACTGATCCATCAACGCCCAGACGAAAAGGCTGAAGCTAGAAACTTGAAATTTTGGGTGTAGGTTGCTGTTGGTGTGTAGGGGTGAGATAAGGCTGGGTTTTTGGAAATTCGAACTGTAAGTGCACGAAAAGTACTAAATGGTACTAAATTTAGTACCATTTGGATTTGGTTGAACGGATTTTGCTGGAATCCTGGAATTTGGAATGAGGGTTACTGATGGAGAAAAACAAAGAAAAGTTTTTGGAAATTCGAACTGTAAGTGCACGAAAAGTACTAAATTTAGTACAATTTGGATTTGGGTGAACGGATAGAGCTGGATACTGAAATTTGGAATGAAGGTCACGGATGAAAAAAAACAATGAAAGGTTTTTGGAAGACCTATTATTGTACGAAAAGTACTAAATGGTACTAAATTTAGTACAGTTTGGATTTGGGTGAACGGATTGAGCTGGAATCCTGAAATTTGGAATGAGGGTCACTGATGGAGAGTAACAAAGAAAATTTTTTTCGAACTGTAAGTGCACGAAAAGTACTAAATTTAGTACAATTTGGATTTGGGTGAACAGATAGAGCTGGAATACTGAAATTTGGAATGATGGTCACTGATGAAAAATAACAATGAAAGGTACGAAAAGTACTAAATGGTACTAAATTTAGTACAATTTGGATTTGGGTGAAAGGATTGAGCTGGAATCCTGAAATTTGGAATGAGAGTTACTGATGGAGATTAACAAAAGTACTAAATTTAGTACAATTTGGATTCGGGTCAACGGGTAGAGCAGGAATCTTGGAATTTTGAACAAGGGTCACTGGTGGAGAGTAACAAAGACAGGTTTTTGGAAATTCGAACTAAAAGTGTACGAAAAGTACTAAATATAGTACAATTTGGATTTGAATTACCGAATAGTGCTGAAATTTGGAATAAGGGTCACTGATAAAGAGTAAGAAAGATGTACCAAAAGTCGAAGAGTCCTAAATGGTAGTGAGTTTAGTATGATTTGGATTTGGGTGAAGATAGAACTGGAATCGTGAAACTTGGAATTAAGATTACTGTTAGAATGTAGAATTGAGATATGGATTTAACTTTAGAAAATTTGTATTTGCGTGAACAGATTACTGTTGGATTGCGGTTACTTTGGAAATTCGTACTTATGAAAAAGTGTTAAATTAAAGTACATTGGCTATAATTTGGATTTAGGTGAACGAAAGAAATGAGGTATACAAGTAGCTTTTGGAAAGTCGTGTACGACAAGTGGTAAATGGTACAAAATTTGGTACATTTTGGTATTTGCTATATGGTACAGAATTTTGTACAATTTGTGATTTTGTAAAGGGGCAGAACTGGAATTTTTAAATTTAATTCGGTATTAGGTTAGCAATTGTTGCTTAGAGTGGAGGTAGGGAGTAGGTTTTAAAAATTCGTACTTATTTATACAAAATTACTATAATTCGTTTCAGGGGAACATATAAAGCTGGAAAAGTGAATTGCGGATGGGATATATGTTGAATATAAGAAAGTATGTTTTGAAACGTTTAATTATGTATACCAAAATTTGGTAACATGTTGGTACCAAAACCATTTTGGTATTGTGTAAACGCTTAAAGTGAGAAATCGATGCCTAACTTCCTCAACCTCGTATCTTATAAAATACAACTTTTCAGGAGAGACAAAAAACGGTTTATCTTTTGATACATCCGATACACACAATCAGTAACGTATATAATAAATACCATTATTCCACTTTTATCGTCCACTTACCACCATAAAGACTGCCTGATTTTATGGTACCTATTGCATAGGCATTGGGAACCACAGTGGTGCAGTGGTATGCACGCCTGCCTTGCACTCAGATTGCCGGCGGATCAATCCCTGACCAGAACATCAAAATTTTCACCGGTGACAAATCCCCTCAGTGTACTGCCGGCTTACATTTCCTTAGTATTTCAACTTCACTTAAAAGTTGTACATAAACAAAATATCTCAACCGATATTAGGATAACAATTTTGAAGATTTTGACTTTATTCGTTCACAAAATACCAAATTGTACACTTTTAATAAATTTTAGTAATTGTCGTAAACTTATTGTTCTAGTTTCCAAAAACATTTTAATACAACTATGTATTTTGCGCTCTGTCCCTGACCCAATTTTCGCTCAGAATTCTAGCTCTTCTCGTTGGCGTAATACGAAGGGTAAAATTTTTTGTGCATGTTAGTACCATTTCGATAAGGCTTGCGGTTTCCAAGCAAAATTGTGAAAACCTAAAAAAGTCCTAAAAATGTGAATTTTGACCGCGGTTTATTTGAAAATCCCTCCATCGATTTTTTTTTCTCATCTATGAACATTGTAGTTTCAGAAACCGCAAAAACTTCCCAGGTGTAAACACCTTTCATTTAAATTTAGTTAAGGCACTAAAGAACTATGAAAACGAGACAAAATCGATTAGTTGTCAATGAGAGTCGTAACGAAAATTTTCTGAGCGACAGTTAACAAATATATAACGCTAATTTCATATGCCTTACACGGTCTTCAGCAGAAACTTCATTACGCCGGATCTGTCCTTCGGGCTTTCATCCCCAAAAGGAATTATCTCTGCCCCAGATTTTCACCTCCATTTTGTGTCACAGTGTTACCAGTAAGTCAAACAAATGGTAAAAATTTTAGTACATTTAACTACTTTTCGTAACCCTTCTACTACGAATTTTCAAAAACCCAGCCAAATCGACCACCTACGCCCCAAGACTAACTCTCACCCCAAATTTCAAGATCCTAGGTTCCGCCGTTTCACCTGGGCATTGATTGTGAGTCAAACATTGTTGATCAGGTATTAAGATACGAGTTTGATGCAGTTATGAAAATAGGAGTGAATGAGATACGAGAATATATTTTATTAATATTTAGAGAACCGCGACAAGATATTGAGATAATAAGTGGTTGCGGTAATAAAACACAAAAATAGCTATCGTTTGATACAAAAAAGTCAAAATCGCCTTTTTTAAGATACGAGGTTGAAGAAGTAAGGCATCGAAATACCTTTTATAGGGGAACGAAAAGTACTAAATGGTACTAATATTGGTGTTGGGTGTAGGAACAAAGCTTGGATAATATAATTTGGACAAAAATTACGAAATGGAAAAATATTTGTTATGAAGATCACTTTGAGGTAAAGTTCGGAGTTCGGATGGAACATGTGCATAAAATCTTCAAAATACTCTAAGTCTTCAAAATACCTCTTCTAATAAAAGTGGATTGAAGTAGACATTTTTTAAATTAAGCTTTTATATCCTCTGAGTATCAAGGTCCAAATGTAATGAAAATTGGACAGTATAGATTTGTTCTATTTTTAAAATACACTAAGTCGTGGGGTACCGTTATATGGGGATATATTCCGAAAATTATACGAACCTATTCGGATTCTTGGCGAAACCGCTGAAGCTAGAAGCTTGAATTGTGAATGTGCGTTATTGTTGTTGGGAGGGAATGCTGTGTAAGTGAAGGAGTAAAACCAGAAGTCAAGTCTGAAATTTGCAATATGAGTCGCTGTTGGTGTTTGTCTGTGATATGAGGTCGTAGTTTTGGAAATCCGAAATAAAAAATATGGTAGCTGTGTAGGGGTGCGATACGGCAGATATGTTTTTTGGAATTAAAGGAATTAAATCGATTAAATGTTGGTATTAAAAATAGGTTTTAGTACAACAGAATCGTCAGTGTTCACCACTTCCATATTAAATATTGTTCATATATATTTTATGCCCTTTCGCATACGAATTAGCGGGCATTTGCTAGTTTAGTATATTTTGCCTTCAGGAATCACTAACAAAATATTATATATTTATGGTAGTTTTAAAAGTGTGTGTTTTTGTATCCACTTGTTAGTTCCAAGAGATTTCTGTTATTATATTTTTATTTTGTTTTTTCGTCGTCATAGCTTTGTTCCATCCTACGGTCTTAGCATAATATGTTTCAATCAGTAGCATCTTCTTTGTCTTTTCTTTTCACAGCATGATTCTGCTGCTTGCTTTGTCTTTTATATCATCTTGTTTATTAATACTTCCTATCTGTGAAATTACTCAAAATCATAAAGTTTGAATTTGGTGATGGGCAAAAATTGACGTTCTTCCAGAACTATTTTCTTCTCTCCTTAAGTCACTTCAATCTCTTTGTAGAACAAAAATGGTTTCTACACTTTGTGTACGCATGATGGAATTAAAGAAAATGTTTTCGTTTTCCGTTGTTTTATAATTAATTAAAGGCAACTTTTCATCATTTTGTCATAGAGACATTTTGAAATTTAATGAAAGCTGGAAAATAAATTTTATAAATTGAATTAAAATAAACTTTTTATACCCTCCACCATAGTATGGAGGGTATATTAAGTTTGTTTTTCCGTTTGTAACGCATTGAAATACTCATTTGCGACCCTATAAAGTATATATATTCTTGATCAGGGTAAAATTCTAAGTCGATCTGAGCACGTCCGTCCGTCCGTCCGCCCGTCCGTCCGTCCGTCCGTCCGTCTGTGGTAATCACTCTAGCATCCACAAAAATGGAGATAGGACGCTGAAATTTTGGGAAAATGAGTCTTTCGTTTGCAGGCAGGTCAAGTTCGATGATGGGCTATATCGGTCCACGTTTTGGTATAGCCCCCATATAACGGTACCCCCGATTTACGGTATTTTGACGTTTTTAGCCACATTTTCAAACCGATTTGGCTATAATTTGACATTTAGGGTTCTTAAGTGTCAATAAACATATATAACAAAACTTGTGGACATAGGTCCACGTTTTGGTATAGCCCCCATATAACGGTACCCCCCGATTTACGGTATTTTGACGTTTTTAGCTACATTTTCAAACCGATTTGGCTATAATTTGACATTTAGGATTCTTAAATATCAATAAACGTATATAACAAAAGTTGTGGACATAGGTCCACGTTTTGGTATAGCCCCCATATAACGGTACCCCCCGATTTGCGGTATTTTCACATTTTTAGCTACATTTTCAGACCGATGTAGCTATAATTTGACATTTAGGGTTCTTAAATGTCAATAAACTTATATAACAAAAGTTGTGGACATAGGTCCACGTTTTGGTATAGCCCCCATATAACGGTACCCCCCGATTTGCGGTATTTTGACGTTTTTAGCTACATTTTCAGACCGATGTAGCTATAATTTGACATTTAGGGTTCTTAAATGTCAATAAACTTATATAACAAAAGTTGTGGACATAGGTCCACGTTTTGGTATAGCCCCCATATAACGGTACCCCCCGATTTAAGGTATTTTGACGGTTTTAGCTACATTTGCAGACCGATTTGGCTATAATTTGACATTTAGGGTTCTTAAGTGTCAATAAACTTATATAACAAAACTTGAGGACATAGGTCCACGTTTTGGTATAGCCCCCATATAACGGTACCCCCCGATTTGCGGTATTTTGACGTTTTTAGCTACATTTTCAGACCGATGAAGCTATAATTTGACATTTGAAGTTCTTAAATGTCAATAAACTTATGTGACAAAACTTGTGCACATAGGTCCACGTTTTGGTATAGCCCCCATATAACGGTACCCCCGATTTACGGTATTTTGACGTTTTTAGCTGCATTTTCAGACCCATATAGCTATAATTTGACATTTAGCGTTCTTAAGTGTAACTAAACTTATATAACAAAAGTTGTGGACGTAAGTCCACGTTTTGGTATAGTCCCCATATAACGGTACCCCCGATTTACGGCATTTTGACGTTTTTATCTACATTTTCAGACCGATTTAGCTATCAATTGACATTTAGGGTTCTTAAACCTCCCGATTTTCCGTACCTTAGCTTTATTTTTTGGACAAAATTTCTGTAATTTGAAATTACAAGCCAAAAAACTTCTGCAACAAAAATTGTTCATTTAAGTTCATATTTACGTATAGCCCACATACTCTAGCTACAATTTTTAACCGAATGAGGAGTTATTTGACATTAAAGGTTCCCATCAAAAACTGTCAACATAGGTCCAGGTTTTATTATAACCCCTATATAACGGTACCTCCCAAACTTCAGCCCACCAAAAATTGTCAACATATGTACATAGTTAGATATAGGCACCATAAAAAAGGGCCTCCCAAATGAAGCACTTTATGTACATTATCTGACATTTTAACGTACCCACTTAAAGTTGGGGACAGGAATGAAAACTAATTATTCCACTTTAGTTCAGAATATATTATGGTGGAGGGTATGAAAAGTTCGGCCCGGCCGAACTTAACGCTTTTTTACTTGTTTCATTTGCGATTGTCTGTCATTCTTTGCATTTTGAAAGAGCAAAGATTTATTACAGAGGTTAATAAACTTTATAGAGGTTAATAAAGTGTCTTTGGCAATATTACTGACAACAATGCGGGGTATCTTCTTATAAAAAAATTAACCCTGATGCAAGTCACTAAACCTATCTTTTTGGTCCCTTTTTTTCAAAAACGTTTAAAAACTCCTTTAAAATGTGGTCGAATCAGAAAAAAATATTCTACAAAATTATTTGTCGTAAAATTTTACTATAGGTCCCCGAATACACCAAAACTCTAAATCGTACCTAAACGCCAGGAATGTTGTACTTTATCTGAGTTTATTAAGTTTTGTCCCACAAAACATAATTCTAGATAGAAGACGCCATAGAAAAAATATTCTCAAATTTCAATATAAATCAAGAAAATATATACATTAAATTTGCCAACAAAACACCCAAATATTTATACCTTATACCACAATGTGGAAAAGGGTATTATAAGTTTGTTTTGGTAAAAATTCATGTAACACCGCGAAATATTCGTCGGAGACCCCCAATGTGGTATACCAATCTTCATATCTCGACGAGATAAAGCGATTTTGAGATGTGTGTCCGTCCATCCCTCTGTCCATTATAAATTGTAAACACGCTCCAGGCCGCAATTATGGACCGATCGTCACGAAATTTTGTATGGAGGCCGGGTTCAGATCGGAATAGATCCCTATTCTTATTGGTGACGATCGTGAAATATTTAGCGGGTGAAATGGACCAAAAACATAATATTTATCCAATTTTCTAGCGGCTCCGTAGGTCTCAATAATAGTCCGATCAACGCGTAATTTTAAATAAGGTAAGAGTATATCACAAAGGAGAACCTTGCAATTTGAGATGGCGATCGGATAATATTTATTTAATTTTGTGTGAAAATTGTGAAAATTTTTAATATACAGCTTATATCTTAATTCCTGGAAGTGACATTCCGGACAAGTGAGATATACTTGAAAGTGGAACGCTTGACCTTTCAATTGATGCCAATTATGTTGGTGTGCATGATCAGATAACAGAGTTACAGCCTAATATATTCCGTTATTTGTTTGTAGTGTAATAATAAACTCGCTACATCAATAGTCATGAAATTTTGCACCGGGTAAGAGTATAGGTCGAAAAAGATGCCTACAATTTTGAATGATGATCTGATATTCTTTAGCGGGTGAAATGGACCATTACTTTTGTATGAAAAATATACAAATTTTGTTTTTGGTCGATATTTTAATTCGTTGAGGACATATATATTTCGCAAAGTAGCCTACATATGGAAAAAAACTACTGACCTTTCCTCTGATGTTAATTGCAATAAAGTGTTTGCTAGATAACGGGCCTACTGCCTAATATATAATGGGTTCTGTGTAGAGAACCATATTTTTATCCCATGCTACATATTGTCTCTCCAAAAGTTTATGTAACACCACGAAATTTTCGTCCTAGACCCCTTATTTGGTATGCCGAAATCCATATCTCGACGAGATAAAGCAATTTATGTGTGTCCGTCCATTAAAAATTTTAAACAAGCTTAACGCCGCAATTATGGACCGATTGTAACGAATTTTTTAAGGAGGGTTCGGGCCAGAATAGAAATGATTTCGTCTAAAACTAAATTTCATGTTACTTTCATGCATAAATTCGAAAAAAGAACAAAACAAATGTATTCAAAAACAAGTAAACCAAGGCTATAGTCGGGTCGGGGCCGACTATGTGATACTCCACACCACTACCCCTGTGCATAATCTTTTGACTGGAAAATTCAAAATATTAAAATTGGGATAGCTTAGCGCTTTTGCTCTGAATGTCTTCATTAATGCAGGTCAATTTTGTTGAAACGCATTCAAGTGCATCGACAGTACAACTCAAATAAAAAAATGGAAAAGTGGGATGTACGCCAACCATCAATAGACTTCTTTCTCTTTGAGACCCCCAACAACCACCAAAATTTCGTGAGGATCCGATCAAAATTCCGCCCTGTAGTGTGATTGCACAAAAAATGGAAAAAGGGATGCATTACCGACTATTGCGATATCTCTGTTGTTTGATCACCTATGACAACATATTTCACGTCGTTGTAAAGGTGGTATTTTCTACTTTCCTTGCCAGGTTCTAATTTCGATATACCTCTTACAGAAGAGAGATATTCGCTTTGAAATAAAACGTTGGTCTTTTCTCCAAATAAGTTTTTTTCACATTCCGACCCCTAAAGTCTAAATAAGTTTTTTATACATTCCGACCCCTGACTAATATCCGACCATCATCCGACCTGGCTAACTGCGACCTGTAGCGTGATTACAAACAAATGGAAAAATGGGCTGTATTACCGAATATTGCGATATCTCCGTTATTTGGCCACATACGCCAACCTATTTTGCACCATTGTAAAGATGGAATTTTCTACTTCCATAGTCAGACTTTGGTTTTGGAAGGTCCTCAACCAAAGCTGTGATATTCGTCATTATTATTAAAATTGCAAAAATGAAAAGTTGTGTTCTATTAGCGGTTATTGCGATGTTACATCGTTGCAAATGTAAATATTTCATTGGCAGGTTTTGCTTTTGATATACCCCTTATAGAAGCGGAGATATTTGCTTTGAAATAAAACGTGGACTTTTTTCCAATTAAGTATTTTGCGCATTTCGACCCCTGAACATTATCCGACCATCACCAAAATGAATATGCTTCTTCCCCTCCGAGACCCTCATCAGCACCCAAAATTTGGTGACGATCCGATCAAAACTGCGACCTGTAGCGTGATTACAAGGTTTAGATGGACAGACGGACGGACACAAATGGCCAGATCGACTCAGCTCGTCGAAACAATCATTTTGGTGTATATAATTATGGGTCTACGACCATTATTTCGATGCGTTACAAACTTTTTGGGCAAAACCAACTTATAATACCCTCCCCACATAGTGGGGACATTATTGTTTTTAATGACAAATGGTCAAGATTGGTCTAAGATTGGATGGAATATTACCATTTACAAAACTTGCAAAAAATCGGTTATATACGTCGCCTCCAGAGATACTCACGAATCGATTAAAGGTCAATAGTAATTGTACCGAGGTCAATTATCATTGGTTAGAACTCAATAGTCATTTTTCAGATAAAACATGTCGAACATAATTTAAAATTTTTATTAAATTGTCTTGTTTCAGTTTATAAGATAAAAGCTTGTCCCAACTAGAATGCAATTTTACATTTTAAATAAAACACAGATATTAAAAAAAAAAAAAACGTGAAACTTTATTATATCGTAAAGTAGACAGAATGCGGTTCTGTATGGAACAAGATATCGTGGACGTTTTGCATAAATGCTGCGGTATTTCATTAATGCAGCGTCCAATTTCGTCTTTTAACGCTTGAGTCGTCGTCGGCTTATTCGTGTAAACCATCGACTGACATCACTAACAGACCCAGTTTCGGCAAATTTATCCATTAATCACTTTACAGTTGACTCTTTTGGAACATTATTGTGACGCCAAATTGATCGCAATTTGCGAACTGTAGCCGCAAAACTTTCACCATTTTGGTAAAACAATTTCGCAATGAGAATGCGTTGTTCATTGGTGTAGCGCTCCATTTTTACTAACCTCGTAGCTTCTACTAGCAAACAATAACAATTGTTCAAATGTCAAACAATGACACTTCCAATGGCGCCAAATTTAATAATTGCGTTCTAGTTGGGACACCATTTATGACTTGCAGATAGCAACGCGTGAATCATAACCATTGCTCTACTGCTTCTCTCAAATACGTTTCAACTAGAAAATATCTTCCTCGCAAATGATAGCTGTTAATTATAATTCTATTTATGAAATTACTTTAGCAACTTTCACCAAACTTCAAAATGTCACCATGACAAGATGAGGAAATTTTGGCTTCAATTAATTATAAAAGAACGGAGAACAAAAAAATATTTACTTTGACTTCATCATTGTTAACATAGGGTAGAACGAAAATAGATAACTTGATAGAAGACTTGCCATAAGGAACGGAGAAAATAGTTCTTCACTTTGGTGGATTTTGAATATCTTCTGAACAAAACTCAAAACTTAAATTTTTTTAGGTAATTTCTAACATAGAAAAAATTATAATAATAAACCAGAAGACCAAAGCGAACAGCAGAATCATGCTGAGAAGAAAAATTTGCATATAAAATTCTTACTGATTGAAACAAATTACAAAAATGATAAGATAAAGCAACGTTATGACGATGAAAGAAGATAATCACGGAAGAATATAATAAAACCTCTTCTGAACTTTATAGTAGGTTGCTACCTAAAAGTATGTTATATTTTATTGCGTTACCTTAATGTTCGCCTTTGATATACCAAAACTATGGCAATAAAGGTATGCAGTAATATAAACCACATGGAAATAAAAAAAAACTTCTCTAGACACTTGAGAAACTTGAGGTATGAATAGGTTTGGTAGTTAAAGAAACACCCAACCACATATCTATCTAGAAAATATATTAAGAAAATTAACAAAAAATTTTGGTTTACAAAACGGTAACAAAGCATAGTATTTGTTTTATTTTGAAGAGTCTTTCACTTGCTTAAAACTTCAGCAAACTATGAGTCTGTCAGTAACTACAAAGAAAACCACAAATGTACAAAACCATAAACAAAATCCAGAAAATCAATTATTTACTACCCTCCGTGAACATCACACGCAGGTGTTCAAACAAACTGTAGGCTTCTCTTACTGTTAATTTATCTTTCCAACCATTTGCATATACCATACCTTTTTAATGGATTGCCGTATACAAATGATGGCGATGGCTTGCTGACTTTCAGATTTTCCATACACTACACTGAACAAACTACACACAAAACCGGTTGGCTCATAGGTTTGCAATATACTATTGTGATGATGTACTATTTTTGAAACCAACAAACTCAACAAAAGAGGATCCTCGACTTATGGTGGAATATGTTTGAAGGCTTCATTGGGGATTTAACCGTATATTGTTGTAGTCAGAGTCATATGCTAATAAATCTTGTACAACACCAAACCAAACAGCTGCAAAAAAGAGCAAGCCATACATATTTTTGGGCGATAGACGGCAGTTATGGTTTTGTAGTTCAAGTTTTAGTTATTCATATGAAGTTGGTTTTTTATCGTTTTTATACCCTACACCACTATGTGGTAAGGGGTATTATGTGTTAGTACATTTGTATGTAACATACAAAAGGAAGCGAGATAGACCCATAGTTCCTTCTAGGGATATACATAGAATCACTTTCTGAGTCGATTTATGCATGTCCGTCCGTCCGTCCGTTCGCAACATACGGGTCGCATTTGTTGACCGATTTCGTTGAAAATTGGGGAATACCATTTTTTTAGCCGTCGGAAGATCAAGTTCGAAGATGGGCTATATCGGTCCAAGTTTTGGTATAGCCCCCATATAACGGTACCTCCCGATTTAAGGTATTTTAAGGATCTTAGCCGCATTTGTTGCCCAAACCAGCTGAAATTTTACATTTAAGGCTCCCAATGGCCGCGAAATTGCTCCACTAAAAATTGTCAAGATAGGTCCACGGTTCGGTATAGTCCCCATATAACGATACCTCCCGATTTAAGGTATTTTAGGGATCTTAGCCACATTTTTTGCTTGAACTAGCTGAAATTTTACATATGTGGTTCCCAGTGGCCACGAAATTTCGCCACTTAAAATTGTTAAGATAGGTCCATGTTTTTTTGTACCCCCCATATAACGGTACCTCCCGATTTTAGGTATTTTAACGATTTTCCCCAAATATGGCTCCAATTTGCGTATTGGGATGTATACTTATTATTCCATTTTTACATATTTCGACTGGTGTAGGGTATTACATGGTCGGCCCCGCCCGACTTTGGTCTTTTCCTACTGGGTTTATGTTATAAATTTGCAATGAAAACTGTAGTTAAAAAATATGCAACGAGATAAGAGGTTTTTGAACAACGTATGTATGTGTGGGTAGAATATTGCTGATTGGTATGTATTTGTATATCCAATTTTAATAATAAAATTGAATTATAAACGGTTAAAGTAATGTTTTCCGTTTTTCACTGTATCTGAATATGGTATAATTTTTTCTTAAACAAATATAAAATCTCATGTTGCACCATCCAACAATATTGAAATATAAAAATAAGCCGCAGATGAAATATTCATTTGCATTTTCATAAAATGTTGATAGTTAATTAAATTAATGGAAGTTCGTAGAATTATTACTATATGCCACATATCACAATATCATATAGCAAAAACGGATGTCGATATTCATAACAGTACTCTTCAGTGTAACAACAGTTTGGGATTTTATAATTCAATTTATTTTTAAAACAACAAATACTTATGGTCGGAGAAAAAAGAAAAAGATTTAAAATTTTTCAGGAAATATATTAAAATATAAGATAATGTGGAATTTTCAAAGAATATTTTTTCAAGAATCATCAGGCCATAAAACATCGACCAAAAACTTAGATTTTCTAAGGTTTATTTGTCAAGGTTAATCAGACCAATAACCGTGTATTTTTAAAGAATTATTGTTCAAGAGTAATCAGGTCATATGCGTATATTTTAAAGAATATTTTTCAAGAATCAGGCCAATAATGAGCATATTTAACAAATTCAGCTAGCTGAATTCGATAAAAAATAATTTAAATTAAAAGAGTATTACAATAAATTAATAAAAGCCTTGCTGAATTGAATTTTCCGCTAATTCAGCAAAGTAAACATTGTTGATGTATGATTTTAAAGTTTATTTGACTCATTTAAACGTATATGTACTATGCATAGTTCATTTGAACACTTTCTGAATTGTATAAAAATCGATAATAAATGGATTTCGTTTGCTAGTCAAATGTTTACACATTGAAAATTGTAAATATATCAAATTTAGCTAGCTGAATTCGATTGTATTAACATATGTAAGCCAACGAATATTTAAAAAATAAATAAAACTCTTGCTGAATGTGTGATGACGTAATTTCACTTTGAAGCTGGGGTAGGTTCAGCGGGGCCAGGGTCGTCACAAGAATTTTTTTGTTATAGGGCATTAGAGAGAGGAAAGGCGCACAGTTGATTTTTCTTTAAAACGTTATAAGCAACCCTTATTTATTATTAAAAAATACAGTTTACACAACACTGTATTGTGCATTATTATGACGATGAATAGTTGGCAGCGATTTGGTACGGAAGCGGCCCGATGAATGTTGATGGCAGAATAGTTGGCAGCGGCTTTGGCACGGCAGCGTCCCGATGAATACTGACGGCAGAATTGTTGGTAACCGCTTTGGCACAGCAGAAGCCAAAGAACGTTGGCATGGAACCACAGTTATGTATATGTCGGAAGCCAAGGACACGGAAATCCCCCACTTGACTTCAAACACACACACTACACAAATAGGTCTAAAGTCAGAGGCACGGCAATCCCCCTCCTGACTCTTAACGCACGTTCCACAAATATGTCTGGGCCAAGGACACTTGACTCCAAACACTCCACAAATTATATGTCTAAAGCCAAGGGCACGACAATCCCCCACATGACTTCGAACAAACACACACACAGATGTCTAAAGCCAGGGGCACGGCAACCCCCTTCCTGACTCTAAACACACACTCACAAATATATCTGGGGCCAAGGGCACGGCAATCCCCCACTTGACTCCAAACACTCCACAAATAATATGTCTAAAGCCAAGGGCACGGCAATCCCCCACTTGAATTCGAACACACACACAGGTGTCTAAAGCCAGGGGCACGGCAATCCCCCCTGACTCTAAACACACACACGTTCCACAAATATGTCTAAAGCCAGGGGCACAGCAATCCCCCTTCTGACCCTAAACACACACGTTCACAAATTTGTCTGGGGCCAAGGGCACGGCAATCCCCCACTTGACTCCAAACTCACACAAATATGTCTACAGCCAGGGGCACGGCAATCCCCCTCCTGACTTTAAACCAGGGACGAGCTTCTTTGCTTAGATCGTATAGTGAGGGCGCCCACTGAGTTGTTTTTGCATTTGCTTCTCTCTCTCACGAACAGTGTAAATGAATGAAAACAAACAAAAACATAATATGGTTGTTGCTTTTTTCACTCATACGTTCATACATGTATTCGCTTTGGTTGTATTTCTGTAGTCGTCGCTGCTTTAAACACACCACACAAACTAATTTCTGTTTCGCTGAGGGCACGGCAATCCCCCACTCAACTGACTAATGCTACACTACTTCCACTTTGCCAAGGGAACGTTATAAACCCCACTTAGCACATCAGCCATCAACAGACGGCTGCCCCGATTGTCTGTTCGCAACCTACTTTTATACCTGTTGGTGGTGGCTGGTCATCACACCAACACAGCTAGCCCAGCTGATCGTATGCAGACATTGTTTCGTTTTATTCACACAGCTGATGATGTTGTTTAGTTTGACTATTGACCGCCAGAGTATCGCAGTATAGATTCTCTCATTTGCCACTAGGTGATCTGTTTGTCCGTTAATTTAAATTATGAACATTAGTAGATTTATTTATTTCAATCTAAACAAGAAATAAATAAGACACTTCTTGTAGTCAAAAACGAGACCACGACTTTTGATCGGTACAAATGGAATATCCATATTATTCAGCAGAGTAAAATTTGGCGTTGTATATTACTGAAGTTTATTTCATTTATTTATAATTATATTTACTCCTCTAAATTAACCTAAACGATGGCTCAACTGTATACGAGTCAAATTATTTTATTCGCATAATATAGATTTTGAACGTCTAAATTAAAGTGTTATTAATCCACTTTAAATTTGTTGTTATAAGGTGTTGTTAAAGGAGGTAGGTTACGCATACGACTTAATTGATTTTCCCAAAGAGTGGAAGGGGTACTTCTTACTAATTTAAAAGAGGAGTCTGATTATATTTGGTCTGAATATATTTGGTTGCTGGTTGCTTTTTGTTCCATTCAAAATAAATTTTATACAGGTGATATTACTATTTAATTATTTTCCCCTGCAATCCAATGAAAATTAAACAAGTAAGCAAAGACTATAGTCGGACGGGCCGACCATGTGATACCCTACACCACTACCCCTGGAAATTAGCTTTCAGCAAATCAAAATTCATTTATGGAACAAATAAACTTATTGTAAGAAATAACTTTGTGGATTCTGCCACCTTATCACATCAAGCTTAAATAATAATATAATAATTGTTCCACAAACATCCCTTAAGGGACAAAGGAGACTTCTCTCATATCAATGAGTACACCCTGATTCATATTTCCTGATATGGGGACCTACAGTTTATCGCCGAGTCCGAACGGCGTGCCCTAAGCCACCATTTGTAGATAAGTTTTACATGACTGAAATACTCAGAAAATGTCGCCAACATTCCCACCGTTCCTTAATAAAAATTTAAAATTTTTAGTTACTACCCTTCTGTTGAACAGGTGCGATAGGTATAAAAAATCCAATTGGACAATTAATACGCCTGGGTTCCACGTAATTCGCAATAATGCACAAACATGGGAATTTCTCTGTCATGAAAATGTGGTTCTCTACAGAAAATCCACTTTATATTAGGCAGTAGCCCCGTTATCTACCAAACTCATTATTGGAATTTATATCAGTGGAAAGGTCAGTCGTTCTTTTTTCATATGTAAGCTACTTTGGCGGTATATGCCCTCCAAAAATTAAAATATGGACCAAATATAAAATGTTTATATTTTTCATACAAAAGTAATGGTCTATGTCACCCGCTAAATAATATCAGATCATCACCCAAAATTGTAGGCACCTTCTTCGACCTAAAGTCTTACCTCGTGCAACATTTCGTGACTATTGAGTTATAATTGCGACCTCTAGCGTGTTTATTATTACGCTACAAACAAATAATTGGATATATAATCTTATCATGTATCTTATCATGTACACCAACACAATTCGCATCAATAGAAAGGTCAAAAGTTTATTTTCCAAGTATAGCTTACTTACCCGCAATATGTCTTCCAAGAATAAAGATATAAGCTGTATATTAATAATTTTCACATAAAATTTGTGGTCCATTTAACCCGCTAAAAATTATCTGATCATCATCTCAAATTGCAAGCTTCTTCTTCGTCATATACCCTTACCTTACTTAAAATTTCGCGTTGTTTGTTCGACTTTTATTGCGACCTACAGAGCCGCAACAAAATTGGATAAATATTATGTTTTTGGTCCATTTCACCCGCTAAATATTTCACGATCATCACTAATAAAAATAGGGATCTATTCTGGTCTGAATCCGACCTCCATACCAAATTTCGTGATGACCCGTCCATAATTGCGGCCTGGAGTTTGATCACAATTTATAATGGACAAAATTTCCAAATTTCCACATTGCGGTGTAGGGTACAAAAATCCAATGATGTAAAAACTGGGAATGATAGAAGCAATTTATAGCAAATGTGACTATCTACACAGATCCCATTGTATATTAAGCAGTAGGACCGTTATCTAGCAAACACTTTATAGCAAATTGTATCAGGGGAAAGGTCTGTCGTTTTTTCCATATGTAGGCCACCGACGTAGCCAGAGGGGGGGCACGGGGGGCCCGGGCCCCCCCCGAAATGAAAATTTTTCATACAAATTTTGAACATTCTTCTTCCAAAATGTCACATTTGGTCTAGTGGGCCCCCCCCGAAATGAATTCCTGTATACGGTCCTGATGTAGGCTACTTTGCCGATATATCGTCACCATAAATGCCGGAAGACGTAACCCACAAAAATAAAACTTTACAGGAGAAGCAAAAAACGTTATAAAATGAAAACGGTGTTATAAAATATCGAAAAATTTTAGTATCGTGTTTTAAGACAGAGAAGAAATATATTTTTGGAAAAAAATTAAATTTTTTTCCAGAACGTTAGAAGCTGTGTGGGTTACGTCTTTTGGTATTGTATTTTTCTGAAATGCTAAAAGACGTAACCCACTATTTATTGAGAATACATTTGAAGAAACTAGTATAAATAAAAAATTAAAACTGGTTTATTGGCCTACGCGTTTAAGCGAACTTTAAACTAGCAATCTGACGGTGTTGGGTTCAATTCCCAGTCTTGACGTTGATATTTCAATGGACCACAATTAGGTGAACTGTCTATTCCAACCATCACTATAATCTAATATATAAAAGGCAATGTGTGTATGTTAGTATGTTTGTTTCTTTGTATGTTTGTATGTTCCGAATAGACTCAAAAACGGCTGAATAGATTTTCTTGAAAATTTCAGATAATGTACTGGGAACACCGGTGGTGAAAATAGGCTATATATTTTTTTGAATGGTCGTCGCGGAAGTGAAATATCGCGGTCATTCCAAAATTTTGCAAAAATGTATTATTTCAATTAATTAGAACTGTTGTAAGCTGTTTTTATACAGCTAAGAGTAGTGACCGGTGGTGCTCCCCCACAATGTTTTTAAGAAAATCTGAAATCTTTGATATTTTTGAACGTATTGTTTACACATTGTTTTCCCTGATTGATCCCGGTCATCACAAAGTGTTCAAAAATGTAGTATTTCAATTAATATACATAATTTTAGTAAGCGTGACACAAAAATGATATAAACACTAGCTTGAACAAGTGGGATAGCGCGGTCGTGAGCTATTTTAATACGGCTAAGTGTAGTGACCGGAGGTTCTCCTTCAAAAAATTTTTTTTTTAAATCTGAAGTCCATGATATTTTTGAACGTATTGTTTACAGATTGTTTGCAATACTACTGTAATTACTGTCTTGACCCTGAATGGTCTTCGCGGAAGTGATATATCGCGAAAAGTGAAATATCGCGGTCATCACAAAATTTGCAAACATTTATTATTTCAGATAATATACATAATTTTGCAAGCGTGCCTAAAAAACGCTATAAACGCTGAACACTAAACAATAAGTGGGATAGCGCGATCAACTCCACATTTTGGAATACAGTAAAATCCCGATAATTTGAGATGTCACAAGATCGAAATTCCAGAAAGATCGATTGAAAATCATACAAAGTTATTGATATACAATACAATATCATCATTGGAATCAGAATACCGCGATCGTGTTCGATTTTTGAAAATATTATAATTACGGATAAAATCTCAAAATGTGGGAAGTGAAACTTCATGAGCATTGATTGCAATCCTTGGAATAGCTAGATAAAGATACATTTTTTAAATACAGCAAAATCTCGATAATAACGACTACAATTTATAGAAGTAATTTTTTTATGAATTATATAAATGTTGCCATACATATCCCGAAGTAACATACATTTCGCTGAGGGGTCCCAGCAAAATAAATTGGAAGTAGTGCAATGTAGACTAGTTCTTTCACGGCATGTTTTTATGCAGTTCAAACGGAGTCGTGAAAAAGGCACTCCATTCCTCACATTTTAACTGCATTTGGATGCAATCCAAAGAATCACATCCATTTGTCACATTTTAACAACATCCGGAGGCAGTTCAACGGAGTCGTGAAAAAGGCACTCCAATTCCTCACAATTTAACAGCATCCGGATGCAGTGCAAACGGAGTCGTGAAAAAGGCACTCCGTTCACTACATTTTATTAGCAGTTGTTAGAGATCCCTACATGTACATAAATCAGTTTATACATCTCTACAGGCAGCGGAATAAAAGAGATAATCACGTTAACATTTCCAAACATTTGTTAATACAAACGAAATAATATTTAATTTGTGAACATTTTTCCGGTAACTCACGAGAAGAAAATTTCCCAATGGAGTGCTGTTGGAGTACATGTCGAAATCTTAACTGGTGATGGGAAGACAATATCAAACCCATTTAGCAGAAGAAGCAAAAGCACTTAAGCTTGGATTAAATAAAGAGCGGAGGAAAACACATGTTTGCTATTGAATTCAATAGAGAATTTTCATAATTTATGTTAATTTAATAAAGTTATTAATATTTTTGTTTTACACAAATAATAAATGCATTTTATTTTGTTATTCAAAACACGTGCTCTGGACTGCATCCTATTCTACCCCAAAGGGTCAGTTAAAATGCAATGCCAAAGGGTCAGTTAAAATGCAGTGCCAGAGGTTCAGTTAAAATGCAATGTCAAAGGGTCAGTTAAAATGCGGTGCAATGGAGTGCCTCTTTCCGGGGTCACTCCCTTGTAAAAATCATGAGTGAAAATGCATAATTTGATGCACTTCCAAATCACTTGTACATATCATTTAACTGCCTCTTTGGAGGCAAACTTTTCGCTGGGGTATTTTACCACTATTGCATATAGAGCGCGAAGAAAAAAGGCGTTACGTTCGATCGGGCTGATTGAGGTTAAATCCACCAAAAATAGCGAAAATCAGGCGCCACCTTTCTATGGGAGCTATATCAAAACGAGGACGTATACTGAAAATTCTCTGCAAGACTGTTTACGACCCCCAACAGTGGCTATATCTCTGAACTATTGAAAATCTGGAGGTACTGTTTTATGGGAGCTATATGAAAACGTGAACCTATAACTGTTACATACCGAGCGCAAATAAAAAGGCGTGTCTTTCGGTCGATCCGAATATTTATGTTCTCCACTTTAAAATGTATTAAAACCAGATTTCAGCCATTTCGGTGTGATAATGATGTTAAATCCTCAAAAATAGCGAAAATCAGCCGGTACCGTTCTATGGGAGCTATATCAAAACGTGGACCTATTCTAACAATTCTCTGCAGTAATAATTACGACCCCAACCGAGACCAACAATCCAATATATAGCAATGTTAATTGACGCGCACCGACCATTACATGGAATTTATGTCAAAACATTGATTTATATTATGAAGTTTCTAGAGGGATGCCTAATTATGGGTGTATCAATACTGTATAGATAACTAAAGTTTACACGGAGTACCCAAACAGCTAGTTACTTATAATTTCAATTGTATTAGACGATATTAAATCTGGAATATTATATTTATTGTTGTATTTAAGTCAATTTATGGACAAAATATAGTTCATATAAATTAAGTGATCTGTAACAGTTTAAATGTAACTTTTAATTATCATAAGGAATGTTGTCATAAAAGTAATGACAATCACTTGGAATTAAACATCTAGCCTTTGTGTGTACATCTGAGGAGGATCCACTGCCTCAAAATTTCCGGAACTTTTCTATGGTAGAATCTGGTAGTCGTCTTTGATATCAGTTTTAAAAAAGATTATACTGCTAGGATCAAAAGCCAATGCTCGCAGTGACTGTAGGATCTCCTGTCTTTTTGTATAAGTAAACCAAGAAAATTTGCGTTTTTCTCTGGGCCATATTAAACCATGGGTTGGTTGACAAGACCATCTTTTGCAAACTTACAGCCTAATCATATCCGTCTTTAAAGAATACATATTTGTACTAGAGCGACGTGAATTTTAAGCATATACACGTTTTTGTATCAACGCCTCAAATTCTGAATATTTCCGTTCGTTCTTTCTCTTGGAAAATGAACAATATCGAGACGAGTATTGCCTTCCGAATAACCACTTCCTTTTGTCCGGTTAACATATTGTTTTCCATATGTGCGGTTTAGATGTTTATTTAAATCAGGGCATAGGACCAGTAAAAGCCGTCTAAAGTCAAAGTTATTGCTTTAAAAATTAACTAAAAGAATGGTCTTCATGATTTTTGAAAAAAGCTGCCATTCTTGAGATATCGTCACCTAAGAGTCAAATTACACATATGGAGAAATAAGCCGAGTAAGAGACAAAACTATTAAAGTAACTACACCATGTGATAGGTATTTCCATAAGCGTTCATACTTTACAGATTTTGTAGTAATCGGTTCAGTAGAACCGGGTCTCATCCGGTTTTGAACCTGGACTTTCGGGATAAATAACCGGTTAACCGAATCCGCCCCGTGGAAATTATACATTAACTCAATAAGCCCTCCTTCTGGCATTATAATTGCTGCAAAAATCAAAGAATAAATTGTTTGTACTGCTGTTTAGTTTTGAAATAATGTGGGTTACGCCTTTTGTGTTCTATGAAAATTACAGTATGCTGTTACGTCTATTGGCATTTCTTGAATAGGACCGTTATTTTTAAACGTAGAAGCTAGACATTTTGCCAGAGCATGTATCTTAGCTTAATATATCAGATTCCATCAAAAAACGAATTTCGATTTCCATGTCGGTTACGTCTTCCGGCATTTATGGTGACGATATGTACTCTAAGAATTAAAATATCGACCAAAAATAAAATTTGTATATTTTTCATACAAAAGTAATGGTCCATTTCACCCGCTAAATAATATCAGATTATCATTCAAAATTGTAGGCATCTTCTTTGAACTAAACTCTTACCCGGTGAAAGTTTTAGTGGCTATTGGGGTAAAATTGCGACCTCTAACGAGTTTATGATTACACTATATACGAACAACTGAAAATATCGGGATGTAACTCTGTTATCTAATCATGCACACCAACACAACTGGCATCAATTGAAAGGACAAGCGTTCCATTTCCAAGGGTAGCTTACTTGTCCGAAATGTATCTTCCAGGAATAATAATATAACTTGTATATTAAAAATTTTCACAATTTTCACACAAAAGTTGTGGTCCATTTAACCCTCTAAATATTATCTGATCGCCATCTCAAATTGCAAGCTTCTTCTCTGTCATATACTCTTACTGCAACCTACAGAGCCGCTAGAAAACTGAATGAATATTATGTTTTTGGTCCATTTCACCCGCTAAATATTTCTCGATTATCACCAATAAGAATGGGGATCTATTCTGGCCTGAACCCGACCTCCATACAAAATTTCTTGACGATTGGTCCATAATTGCGGCCTGGAGCGTGTTTAAATTTATAATGGACAGACGAACGGACACACATCTCAAAATCGTTTTATCTCGTCGAGATATGAAGATTGGTATACCACATTGGGGGTCTCCGACGAATATTTTGCGGTGTTACATGAATTTTTACCAAAACAAACTTATAATACCCTTTCCACATTGTGGTGTAGGGTATAAAAATAACTAAAACTCTTGCTGAATGGAATAACAATATTATTCAGCAAAGTAAAATTTGATGTTGTATATTTCTGAAGTTTATTTAATTTATTTATAATTATATTTACTCATCTGAATTAACTTAAACTATGGCTCAACTGTATACGAATAATCAGTCAATTTATTTCATTTGCAAAATTAAGTTTTCGCACGTCAAAGTTGAAGTGTAATTAGTTCACTTTCAATTTGTTGCTAAAAAGTGCTGTTAAAGGAGATAGGTTACGTATACGACTTAATTGATTTTCCCATAGAGTGGAAGGGTGCTTCTAACTAATCTAAAAGATTTATCATTTCATTTGAATAACGTCTTAGGAGTCTTAATATATTTAGTTGTTGGTTGCTATTTTGTTCAATTCAAATAAATTTTATACATGTGTTACTACTATTTAAATATTTCCCCTGCAATTCAGTTTAAGTTGAAATTTATTTAATATCATTTAACATGCTCTTTCTTTTTCACAGTTCAGGTGAAAGCAGATAGCTCTTGGTTTTATATGTTGTTGATGATAACAAAGACAATTTTCTGTGTGTAATATAATTTTCTACGCAATAAAATTTCTACAGGATTTTCGTATCTTCATTTCCGTTTATTTGTGGGGGAGGAACGATGAAGAGAAGTAGTGGGAGTTGTAAAAATAAAAAAATTCACTTATATTACAAACAACTTTGCCGACAAGCAATCTGCATACCTACACATACGTACGTCAACATAAATTGTTGGTGTGTAATGGCGTTTACGAATTTCTCTTCATTTGAATTACGGATATTCTCGAGGAAATGAAATAAAAGGACAAGAAGAACAGTATAAAGCGGCAAATGTTTAAGAGAAAATATGTAAAACTTTTTCATCTTTCACTCCAAAGCAGGTAAATAAGTGCACAAAATCAAGACCAACAACTATGTTCCAGTATTTATTTGAACAAATTGTAATAAAAAGTTCTACACATTCATATATTTCCATCCGCTTTATGAGTTTGAAGGGCCTCCCATGTGAAAGCAAACATTATGTTCTAAATTCCAGACTCATACAGCTAGACAGTTTTGGGGGTTGTCAGAACTTTGGAGTGGGGGGAATTAACAAAGTTGTTTGTTGAATTGCTTTACCGTTTGTTTTCTTTATATTTAGTTGCCCCGCTTTGCTACTGCTATGATGCAACGTAATCTCATAATAATAAATTTCTCTCCGTGCAATTTTCAACAACAGCAACAAATCACATAAAACACACAAACACCCACATCATCTGAACAACATCTCGCTAAACTTGAAGCATTTACACATTCCTGTACATTTGTTCAGCTCCATCATACATATCTGCACAGTTGATGCACACATTAATACCTGTGTATCATAGGTAGGCCCTAGTGACAGTTTTGTGTGGTGTGATGGTTGTGTGGATTTATCCAGGAGCGAGCCTTAATTAACGATTTTATAACTATAAAAATTCAGGGGGCCATAACATCAGCTATAAAAATTACACATTGTTACAACCCAAGGTGTGTGAAAAAAGCTCCAACGCAGACTTGTGTGCTTGAGTGTATGAACCGTGATAAATGTTCCTCTCGGAAACAAAACGTATGTTGTTCATTTGCTGTTGATATGGGTCTGCTGACTACATGTTGTTTTTTTCTATTATGAAATGTTGTCGTTGTTGTTTGTTTTCGCTAAAGTTTTCGTTTTTCTTTTTTGCACATGGTTCGGCCTTGTTGAAACATTTATATGCGGTTTTAACATAAACGGTGGTTAAATAAAGCAATACTTGTCGAAAAGACTTTGACAGAATGATGATTAACAAAATGTACTATAGACCGTTCCCTTATTTGAAAAATAACAAATAAAAAAGCGTTAAGTTCGGCCGTGCCGAACTTTTTTACACTCCACCATAAAATATTCATACGGAATAATTATTTTCTATCATGTCCACAATTTGAGGCGGAGATATTCTGTGATCACTGATACCTAAATAAGGTAAACAAAATGCATACAGAAATGCCTTCAATCGGTTGGCAACCATATGGCGATAAATCAAAGTGTGGACCCATGTTGATAATTGTTCCTTGAGAAGTTTTGTGACTACTGGGTACCACAAATTAAGCTAAAATCCTCATACCAAAACATGGACCTATGTTGACGGTTTTCGATGGAGATATTTTGTGACCACAAGGAACCTCAAACGTCTAATAGCAGGTAGTTCGGTAAAAATTTGTAGCTAAAATCTTCAAAATGCCGAAATTCGGGAGGTACTGTTATAGGGGGGATATACCAAAACATACACCTATGTTGACGGTTTTTGGTGGAGAAGTTTTGTGACTACTGGGAACCCGAAACGTGAAATTACAAGTAGTTTGGTCAGAAAATGTAAATAAAATACCGAAAATCGGGGGTACCGTTATATGAGGACTATACCAATGGAAAAAAGACACTCGGGTGCAAAAATATATCGCTCTAGCTCAATTATTGCGAACTCTAGAGTGATTACAACAGACGGACATGGCTAGAACGTCTTAGAATTTTATACTTATCACGAATATATATACTTAATATGGTCGCAAATGATTAGTTCGATGTGTTACAAACAGAACAAGTAAAAAAGTATCAGTCGGCTTGGCCGACAGAGATATACCCTCAGCCTGTGTATGTATATTGAAACAATTTTTTCCCAAAAAACGTATGTATTTAGAGGGTTTTAAAAACTTTGGGCGTATGAAACGACAAAAATGTTGATTAGGATTAAGGATCAAAATTTTGCGGAGGAGATACTAAAAGGAATGGATCGACATTGACCGTTATCTAAGTGGATCTCCAGCCACAACATATGGTGCCATAGGGGGTTTTTACACTCTTCGGGCTGTTTGCTAAAGAAGTATGGACTTGCCCCTAAAAAAACTTTTACCATCGTAATTGAGGCAGCGAATGCAAGTTGCTTCAACAAAAATCGAAGTGATTCGATATCGGGTCTTAAAGTGAACTTATCCGAAATTTTGTGTGTTCTAGGTACAGGATAGAGTGGACAAATATAGTCCATATTCGAACCTGATCTATATCTGGTAGATATATTAGGATATGTAAGGTATGGACCAATTCGGCTACTCCCTTTAAAAGTTACCGTACGAACAATTTTTCCGAACATTTTTGAAATTTTGTGGGGGAGGTACCTGAAGGAGTGGACCGATATGGCTTATCTTCGAACTTAAACTACGTTTGGACAAAATAATACTAAGACTAAATTTTGGACCGAATCGGCAGATCCGTTCTAGAGTTATCTTGCGCTCCAACCACCTCACACGGTGTCATAGGGGTTTTTTTGCAACTTTCATGCTATTTTCTCAGGAAGTATGGACTTGCCGCTAAAGAAACTTGTACCGTCGTATGGGGGGCAGTGAATACAAGTTGCTAAAACAATAATCAAAGCGATTCGAGAGATGGCCCTAAACTGAACTTTTCCGAAATTTTGTGGGGGAGGTACCCGAAGGAGTGGACCGATTGAGTCCATATTGAAACCTCATTTAAGTCTGGTACAGGTTTCACGATGGAGAAAGTATGGACCAAATCGGTTACTCCCTTCAAGAATTATCGTGCGCACAAATTTTCCGAATATTTTCGAACTTTTGTGTGGGAGGTACCGAAAGGAGTGGACCGATATAGCCCATCTTCGAACTTACACTAAGTTTGGGCAAAATTTTACGAAAGCCAAAATTTGAACCGAATCGGTTCATCCGTTCGAGAGTTATCGTGCGCACCAGCCAGCCAGACAGACAGACGGACAGACAGACGGACGGACATTGCTAAATCAACTACAAATTGTCTGAAACACATTTCGTTCAAACATACTTGGGGTCTAAAACCATTATTTCGATGAGGCACATTTTGCCCGTATGAAAGTGTATATACCCTTTCTAGCCTAAAGGCTGAGGGTATAAAAACAAACTTAATATATACTCCATACTATGGTGGAGGGTTTAAAAGGAATTATAGTAGATGTTAAAAGGTGTTTTGGAAATGTTCAGCCGTTTGAAGTTAGTTTTCATAATTGGGCCTCACAAACAAACTAAAAAAAATCGTCTTTTACTGCTGAGCAGTGGAGAATAAAATTATAGCGTTATAACAAAGACTACTAAAGACTTTATGAGGGAGTTGTATAAAGGAGTGGCTCAAAATATTGGGCCATTTCAATGTCCATATCTTAGGTAGAAAAACTGTAATGCAATGTTCATGATCGCAACGATTACCCTCTATTAAAATTTCTCGACTCGATCGAAGTGGCCTTAAACTGGATTGAAGTGCAAAGGTGACAAACTTTTGCGGAGGTGGTTTCACGAGAAATGAACCAACATCGACTATCTTATAACTGGATCAAATGTCCGAAGTCATTATTTCAAAAGTTTTTGTTCCATAGTCCATTTTCGAACTTGATTTAAGTATTAGACAATAAGTATGAATATATCAGTCAGCAGTGCCGACTGAGATATGCCATCAGCGTCGAACCTAAAGAAGATAAGTAAACACAACACATCTGGGGCCAATAGTGGTTTTTGAGTTTTTGGGCCAATTTCTTAAGAATTTCGTAACTAGGGCCGCACAACATGTTGCCCAAGATTCAAAAAACAAGTAAGAACGCCTTTAAGTTCGGCCGGGCCAAACTTGTTATACCCTCTACCACGAGTCGTATTTAAGAAAAAATGGAACAAGAAAAACAAAGAAACTATTCTTTCGTTTATGAAGAAGACTTAATACCGAATTTCAGCAATTTTGGTAAAACAGTATCGCTAACCTTCAATATACCGAAATTCGGAAGGTACTGTTCTATGGGGGCTATAACAAAACGTCGAATTATACCGACAAATTTCTGATGTAAAATTTTTAGACTCAAAGAAGACTAAATACCAAATTTCCGATATTTCAGTAAGCTAATGTGGTTAAAACCTAAAAAATCCCGTAAATTAAGAGGTACGCTTCTATGGAGATATAGGAAGTCGTGGACCTATAATGATAACTCTTTTTGGAACATTTTATAACCCCATAAAAGACTAAATAACAAATTTCAGTCATTTCGGTGGGATATCGACGTCACAACATTCAAAATACCGAAAATCAGGTGGTACCGTTCTATGGGGGCTGTATTAAGGCGTGGACCTGTACCAAAAAATTTCAGGGGGAAAGTTTTATACCCCCAACAAAGACTAAATATCAAATTTCAGACACTTCGGATGAATATTGAGGCCACAACCTTAAAAATACCGAAAATCGGGAGGTACCGTTCAATAGAGGCTATATGAAGGCGTGGACCTATACCGACAAATTTAGAGGGGAAAGTTGAATACCCCCAACGAAGACTAAATACCAAATTTCAGAAATTTCAATGGATTATTGTGGACATAATCTTCAAAATACCGAAAATCGGGAGGTACCGTTCTAAGGGGGCCATATGAAGGCGTGGAGGTATTGTACTATACCAACAAAATTCTTGGGGGAAATTTTATTCCCCAAATGAAGGCTAAGTACCAAATTTTAGCCATGTCGGTGAGATAATGAAGCTAAAATCTTCAAAATACTGAAAATCGGATGGTAACATTTTATGGGGGCTATATCATAACGTGGACCGATATAGCCCATTTGCAATACAAAACATTCTAGGAGTAATAGAAACATCCATACCAAATTACAAAGCTCTATCTTAAAAACTGCGAGATGTATCTTGATTTCAACAGTTGGACGGTCGGACGGACATGGTTATATCGACTTAGAATTTTACCCTTATCAAGAATATATATACTTTATAGGGTCTCCTATGAATATTTCGATGTGTTATAAAAGGTTCTTGAAATAAAGGACGAAAAGGACATTGAAGGAAGCTAGTTAGAATGTCGAAGTGCTCTACGAAAATAATCCTCATTCAATTTGACTGAGACATGTCATCTAAAAAATAAGCTAAAGCAACAGTGATCAAAGATATAACGCTAATTCCTAATGGCTTACAGGGTCTCTAGCAAAAACTTCATCACACCATAACTCAGAAGTTCGACTCACGGCAGATCTGTCCTTCGGGGTTCTTACTATACTCACGAAGGGCTTCATCTCCAAAAGGAATTATCACTTCCCCAAAATTTGTGTTCACAGTGTATTATGGTGATGTAGTCAATATTCGGACAAACGGACCAAATCGGTTTATCCCTTCGAGGATCATTATCTCAGAGAGTATGGACTTGCCCCCGAAAAAATTGTGCCGTGGTAACAAAATAATACGTGACGAGCTGTTAAAATGTAGTTTTTTTTTCAAATTTTGTGTGTGGTACACTAAAGAGTCCATATTCAAACTTGATCTCTGCTTGAAGGAAAAATTATTACCTAACCGAATTGGTCATCCCTTCAAAAGTTATCGTATGCACCGCTTTAGCGAAAATTATTGAACTTTTGTGGGGGATGTACCGAAAGGAGTAAACCGATATGGCATATCTTCGAAATTAAGCCAAGTCTGGAAAAAATATTACGATACCCAAAGTTTGAACCAAATCTGTTGATCGGTTCGAGAGTCATCGTGCAGATAGATGGACCGACTCAAAATTGTCTGAAGACATTACAATGTACAATTTTGGTCGTATCAAAGTGTATATACCCTCTTTAGCCTAAAGGCTGAGGGTATAAATATTACGCCTGCATTTTCCAACCATTTCAGAGATTTTAAAGCATGTGGGCCATTATGCCTTCCGAAACTATCTAAAAGCGATCCTCGAACTGCCCTTAATCTACACTTGAGCTAAAATTCTGAGGGAGCTACCCGAAATTGTTGTTCGATGTTGACATTTTTCGAACTTGATGTACGTTTGGGAGACATTTTTAAATGTGCAAAGATTCGGTTATCGTACTCATCAATCATTTGAGTTGGTGATTGCAGGGGTTTTTAGAGTTTTTGAAGTATGTCTGTATGAAAACTTACGTTATGCAAGGGTTGAACAAAATCGATTACTCCCTTCGAGACAAAGTTTATCTTTCAAAACCATTATTTCGATGGGGCACATTTTTAATCGTATCAATGTTTAGCTTTAAGACTGAGGGTATAAAAATCAACGATAATAGTTCTGATAATTCTCTGAAAAAAATCTGAACTAAATTTATTTATCTGTAATAGTTCTTTAGTCTACAGATGCTCTTCACACTTTTCTACTTCCCGCAACTTTGGCTGTGTTGGATGCTGCACACACCTACCTGCAAATGTAGTTGGATATTATTTACAGTGTGTTCAACTTTTCACTAGTGCAACAACTATGTATATGTGGCATCTTTTCTACGCTTGAGACGAAAACTAAGCAAAGAAATAACACACTGTTTCCCAGACACAGTCAGATTTCTTTAGAATCCATCCGCATCCATCATTTCGCCAAAACATTTAAAAAAATATTTGTCAATATAAATTTAAAATTGTGCTTAAGGCAACAGGAAGCTAGCAAACAATACTGGTGCTTCTTCTTCCCTTCAAAGTGGGAAAATTGACAGACAAATATTACAACGTAACAGAAAATCTAGAAATAAGTTGGTACCTATTGAAATCCATTAGAAACGTAGAAGAAATGTTTTTTAGAAAAACATACAAGTTATTTGTATGTGAAGTCCCTGAAGAAGTCTGTCTGTAAAATACGGGGCATACCATTATTTAACCTATTCCCACAGGTAGATAGCATGTATGATTCTGTAAAAGAAACTTTCACAAAGTGCGAGTATTATGTGGCAACCCGTTGCGTATTTGAGACACATAAAACCCAACAACATTCTAACATACATATCGTCACCATAAATGCCCGAAGACGTAACCCACAAAACCAAAACTTTACAGGAGAAGCTAAAAACGTTATAAAATTAAAAACTGTTTTATTTAATATTAATCTTATGAAGGCGAGTATATGGGATATTATCGATCATATACGAAGGGGAATAAGTAGTGAAACCAAAACCGCTGAATTGCTTAGTTTTGAGACCCTCCATTACAACAAAATCTGCAATATTATCACATTTTCCGAAATGCCATTTCTTGAATAGGATCGTTGTTTTTGAACGTAGAAGCTTGAAATTTTGCCAGAGCATGTATTTTCGCTTTATGTATGAGATTAATTCAAAAAACCAATTTCGATTTTCATGTCGGTTACGTCTTCGGGCATTTATGGTGACGATATATAAATTTGAAGGGAATTTCCTATCCGCAATAAACTTTTTTCTTTCGTCATTGTGTGCCGAAACGAGACGTTGAGTCCTTTGTTTCTTTAGTCCCCCTCGTTTTATATTTTTAATCATTGTTATTACATAAAATTGGAACTCGTTATCGTTGTTGTAATGTTGTTTGTTATTTTTTTTTCCTTTCCATAAAGAGGGCTATAGCATGTGTGTTGTTGTAAAGTAAATTAAAATTTTATTTTTATTACAAAATATGTTATTGCGTTGGGGGTTTTAATGGTTTGTATACCTTTGCTGTGTGTGTTTAAATAAATATTATGAGTAAATATTTAAAAAAAAATGTTTACAAAGCGTAGAGAGAGAACCTTATGGATTTCACTACCCTTTTTACTACCTACTTTGGGTTACTTCATATGTGGATCACACTTTAAAGAGGACGACAAAATGGAATGAGATTTAGATGGTGAAGCTTATAGTCTTTTAAGCAACAAGAGCAAGGACTGTTGTTGATTTGGAAGTCGTTATGTAAGACTTGTCCACAAAGAAGTTGCAAGTACGAAATATTTTTTCGAAAGTCCTACGTCTAGATATTGTTACGGAATTAGGTTTAACTAATCTCCGTGTAGACGTTGTTTTATTCCCCAGTACGATTTGTACCAAATAAAACAGGGTTCGTTTTAGATTACGTTTCTACAACGCTTTATTTACTTTATTACACTTATTCGGAACCGACTTTAATTAATAAGCACACAGCAAGTCTCTAGTTAGCACGCAGCTATTCTTTAACCGATCTGTTCAGTTCAACACTTAAAACAAAACTCACTTGTCATTGCCAGTTCCCCTGTATTTATACCCCAAAGTCTCCTTGGTCTAGAATTATCCAGAAAGTCTGGCAACACCTCGAATCTGTGCAACGAACACACAGACGCACATTCGCACTAAGCGAACAACCATACTCACATACATACATGGGGGGAATACAGGCGGACGACAAGCACAGTAATGACGTAATTACAACAACAAACAAATGCAAGAAAGAAGTAGCAACTAAACGATAATTACATGATTATGGCAAAACAAAATAAAAGCACATTAATGAAAGGTGAAGTAACATCTAGAATAATGAAGAGAGTTCTACATGGTAGTTGTTGTTGCTTAAATAAAGTAACTGCGTAATAAAAACTTTACGTTACAATTCAAATTTTTAAATTAACGGAAATTAAACTAAACTAACATAAACCTATCAGTTACATTCGTAACATTGCCTCCCGCTTAAGCCTGTTCGTCCCGAATAGGCACAGTTCCCTCTCGGTGGTATGGGCATTGGTAACACTGCCTCCCGCTTAAGCATGCTCCTCTTGACTAGACGCAGTTCTCGTTCCGTAGTGGTAGCAACCAATTTAGATGTACCCTCTACGCCGTCAGCTTTGGACTTTCGCTCCTCTGGACGTCGTTGTTTTCTGTCCAGCAATCGCAACGTTATGTCTTTTTTCTTCGTGGTCACCCTCCTAAGTGCCACCTGGTCTTCATCGGACTTTTCCTTCCTTGCTGTACGGCTGCTTTTCGATGGACCTTCCCTCGACGTACATATTCGCTTTTTCCCCCTCGTTGCGGGATTTTTCCACTTTCCTACGGGCCAATTGTCGGCGGCTTCCACCTTCAGCGTCCGGACATCGACAGCGATCTCGCCGGATTCTGCCTTTGGGCGATTTTTGCTTTTCTCGTTGTAGCCCACATTTATCGGTATTTCCACATTGGACCAAGTCATCACACGGTGCTTTATGTCCAGGTTGATGTCGAAGGCAATCATGAAGTCCACGCCAAGTATAACTTCGTCCACAATATCGGCCACTATAAAATCGAAATTTACAGATTTTCTACCCATGCTCAGCCTTTGGTAGGCCTTTCCATGCACCGTTGTAGTCTCGCCTGTGGCCGTCCGCAATTTGACTCCATTTAACGGCAATACCTTCCCTTTTACCAAATCCGGTCTAATAATGGACTTTGTTGCACCCGTGTCCAATGTCAAGGTGCGCAATACACCATTGATGAAGCCTTTAACCGTTAAGTTGTGATTCTTCTGCTGGACTATGGCTATAGAAATTGTGGGACCATCGTTTTCATCATCTACCGGCGGCGCCTCGTGATTAGCAGAACTTGCTGTATCTGATTCACCTGATGTCTCTCTTTGCAGATTCTTGGCCACCGGTCGGTCGTCGCTTTTTGAAGGCGGTGAGGTGGATATGGGCCTTGCTTGCCGCAATCTGCATTCTAGGGCCATGTGTCCAGTTTTCCGACAGTTATAACAAGTCTTTTTCGTTCTAGCAGCCCCTCGTTTCACATGCATTAGTGCATGTTTCAGCGGGTCGACAACGGTCTGGGAATTGTAGTCCTCAACGTCCAGCCTCCTCACGTTGTAAGCTTTAGGTTTCACCAGCATCCTCGCGGTTTCTTGGGCCAGGGCAAATGACACGGTTTCTGCAAATGTTCCTATCGGTGCCGCATACGTCGCAAATTTTACTTCTGGATCACGAATACCACTAGCAAATGTCTCAATCTTTATGCGGTCCACCAATGGATGTGTCTCTCCTGGATATGCCAGCTGCGCCAATCGCTCTATATCAGCCGCAAAGTCTTGTAAGGTCTCATTTGGCTTCTGGACTCTTTCCCTCAGTTCCATTCGGTAGATCTCTTGCTTGTGTGCACCACCGTACTTACGTTCAAGAGCAGCCATTATATCTCCATAACTGTTTATAGAAGCGGCGGGAATAGTCTGTATTACCTCAGCAGCACCGCCCTGCAATGCCATTAGTAGTGATACAGCCTTGTCGTTGTCGTTCCAAGAATCTCTAGCAGCCACGGTCTCGAACTGTAATTTGAACACATTGAAAGAGGTTGAGCCGTCGAACACAGGAGGCTTGATTTTTAACGTGTTATGAATAGCTCTCACTGGGCCACCTTTGATTTCCAGTTCCGACATTTTCCTCTCTATGCCCAGAATCTTCTCATCTTGAGCCAGAAATTTCTCGTCAACAGACAAAATATTTTCATCCAACTCTTTAATTTGTACCTCCACGTTTTCTACTCTCTTTTCAATCACCATCGTGATGTTCTCGAGTTTCTCGTTAATTGTTCTAGAATTTACCTCTAGTTTCTCTTCCATGCCCTTAGCGATTTTTCTAGAGTTCTCTTCTAACTTTTCCTCTAAGTTGTCGTCGAATTTGGCAAATCTTTCCTCCAATTTTCTGGAATATTCTTCACTCTTTCTGGAATTTTCTTCAACCATTCTGCAACTTTCCGCTTTCATTTCCATCACAAGTCTGGAAGTTTCTTCATTCTTTCTAGACATCTCTTCTAACATCTTACAGTTGTCAGATTTCATTTCCGCCATCATCATAGCCAGCATTGATTTCAAATCGTCACCCCTGGCAGCTACCGACGAAACTTCCTCAACGCTGGATTCGCCCTTTGCCGATAACTCGACTTCCTCCTTACCGTCGAACTCATATTCATCGATGTTCATTCCGCGGCGCTCGAACTCCTCCAACAAGCGTTTTTGTAGTTCGGCTTTGTTGCCAGTAGAACACAACTCCAACTTACTTAGCTCCTTCTTCAAGTCTTCCACTCGTAGATCCTTAAACTTCATTGTAGGATGATCGTAATCCCACTTCTGACACCAATTGTTACGGAATTAGGTTTAACTAATCTCCGTGTAGACGTTGTTTTATTCCCCAGTACGATTTGTACCAAATAAAACAGGGTTTGTTTTAGATTACGTTTCTACAATGCTTTATTTACTTTATTACACTTATTCGGAACCGACTTTAATTAATAAGCACACAGCAAGTCTCTAGTTAGCACGCAGCTATTCTTTAACCGATCTGTTCAGTTCAACACTTAAAACAAAACTCACTTGTCATTGCCAGTTCCCCTGTATTTATACCCCAAAATCTCCTTGGTCTAGAATTATCCAGAAAGTCTGGCAACACCTCGAATCTGTGCAACGAACACACAGACGCACATTCGCACTAAGCGAACAACCATACTCACATACATACATGGGGGGAATACAGGCGGACGACAAGCACAGTAATGGCGTAATTACAACAACAAACAAATGCAAGAAAGAAGTAGCAACTAAACGATAATTACATGATTATGGCAAAACAAAATAAAAGCACATTAATGAAAGGTGAAGTAACATCTAGAATAATGAAGAGAGTTCTACATGGTAGTTGTTGTTGCTTAAATAAAGTAACTGCGTAATAAAAACTTTACGTTACAATTCAAATTTTTAAATTAACGGAAATTAAACTAAACTAACATAAGCCTATCAGTTACATTCGTAACAATATAATTGACCAAAAGTTATAAAATACCCTGGTCGCACATGTATCAGAAAGTGTACCAACAATATTTCTAATCGAGCTATCGCAACGAAATTATAAACATAGATTTTAGCGAGCCATGTAATTTTGCATTTTGAGTCCTCAGTGAATAAAATACCTCCTTCGAAATGCAGGTCCACATTTAGGTATAGTCCCCATAAAAAAGTACCGCCAGATTCTAGGCAAATTTTTTTAATCGATTTGGCTGCAGTTTTACATTTTGAGCTCTGAGTGTATAAAAATACCTCACTTCAAAAAATATTCAATATAGGCCCACGTTTAGGTATAGCTCTCATATAAACATACCGTCCGGTTTTCGATATTTTGAGAGTTTCCTTATCTGTTGTCATAAATACTCTGTTTTTATAAAGGTTTTTTATCTTTTTAGACATACTTTTAATACAATCCTGCTTATGCTTTTTAATTACATCTGCTGAACTTTAGGATGAGCTATTTTGCATAATATATACACTGCTGACATTAACTCTTCATGAGTGAAAAATATAAAAATGCTGTAAACACTACGCCCACCATTCATAACTTTTGCTACTGACAGCAAAAACACCAAACTGGCGTAATATGTGGGTATAAAAAATCATACTTGTTAACGCTTCAACGAAAAAGAAGAAAAAAACAACAACGTAATAATAACCCAGCAAAATAAATTGGAAGTAGTGCATTGTAGACTGGTTCTGGTATACTTTTGAAGAAACTAGCATAAATGACAAATTATAATCAAATTAGAACTGGTTTTTTGGTCTACGCGGTTAAGGGAACTTTAAACTTGCAATCTGACGGTGTTGGGTTCAATTCCCAGTCTTGATGTTGATATTTCAATGAACCACAATTAGGTGAACGGTCTCAACGATCAATACAATTATATCCTCAGCATTCATGCTAACGGGGGTATATACACTTTCATACGGCAAAATGTGCCTCATCGAAATAATGGTTTTAGACCCCAAGTATGTTTGGACGAAATGTGTTTCAGACAATTTGTAGTCGATTTAGCATTGTCCGTCCGTATGTCTGTCTGTCTGTCTGGCTGGCTGGTGCGCACGATACCTCTCTCGAACGGATGAACCGACTTTGTCCAAAATTTGGCTTTCGCAATATTTTGTCCAAACATAGTTTAAGTTCGAAGATGTGTTATATCCGGTACCTCCCCACAAAAGTTCGAAAATTTTCGGAAAATTTGTGCGCACGATAACTCTTGAAGGGATTAACCGATTTGGACCATAATTTGCACATCGTGAAATTTCTACCAAATTTAGATGAGGTTCCAATATGGAATCAATTGGTCAACTCCTTCGGGTACCTCCCACACAAAATTTCGGACAAGTTCAGTTTAGGGTCTGCTCTGGAATCGTTTTGATTTTTGTTGTAGCAGCTTGTATTCACGGCCCGCCCCAAACGGCGGTACAAGTTTCATTAGGGGCAAAACCATACTTTCTGAGAAAATAGCCTGAAAGATTCAAAAAACCCTATGACACCGTGTATAGTGGTTGGAGCGGAAGATAACTCTCGAACGGATCTGCCGATTCGATCCAAAATTTGGCCTTCATAATATTTTTTCCATACTTAGTTTATGTTCGAAGATAAGCCATATCGGTTCACTCCTTCATGTATCTCTCCCACAAAAGATCAAAAATGTTTGGAAAAATTGTGCACACGATTACTCTTGAAGGGAAGGACCGATTTGGTTCATACTTTACGCATCCTAATATATCTACAAGATATAGATCAAGTTTGAATAGGGACTATATTTTACCATTCCTTCGGGTACTTCCCACACAAAATTTCGGATAAGACCTGCTCTTGACTAACTTTGATTTCTGTTGAAGCAATTTGCAATCGCTGTCTTAATTACGACGGTAAAGGTTTTTTGGGTGCCACCGTGGTGCAATGGTATGCACACCCGCCTTGCACGCTGAAGGTCGTGGGTTCGATTCCCCGGCCAGTCAACATCAAAATTTTCAACGGTGGCAAAATACCCCTCAGTAATGTTTGCGACATTTCCTGAGCCATGTAAAACTTCTCTACAAAGTGGTGTCTTAAGACACGCCGTTCCGACTCGGCGATAAACAGTAGGTCCCATATCATTGAGCTAATATGAATCGGGGTGCACTCATTGATATGAGAGAAGTCTCCCTTGTCCCGTATGGGATGTTTGTGGAAAAATTATTATATTATATATATTATTATTATAAAGGTTTTTTCAGTGGCAAGTCCATACTTCTTTGGAAAACTGCCCGAAAATTGTAAAAAACTCCTACGGCGCCATATGTAGTAGTTGGAGAGGACATTAAATATCGAACTGATAAACCGATTTGGTCTAGAATTTGGCCTTCGTCATATTTTGTCCAAACTTAGTTTAACTTCAAAAATGGCCCATATCGGTCCTCTCCTTAGGATACCTCCCCACAAATGTTCAACATTTGTGTCCAAGTGCAATTTAGAGTCTGTTCGGAGATCCTTTGGAAATTTATACCGATGATGTTCTTTTTGTGGCCCTGTTTACAGCCATATTATATTTTCCGTGGACAAGTCCATGCTTCCTGGCATACTAGTCCAACAGTTGTACGATAACCCACTGAAATGATAGTGGGCGCGATATCAATCGAAAAGACTCTTAAAATAAGACTCTCAAAATAAGATCCACTTTCGTAATGCCCTAGGTAGGTCCATTCTCTCCTCCGCAAAATGTTTGAACTTTAATCCTAATCCACATTTCTGTTGGCAAATTTAAAAGTCCAAAAAGTGGTACAAAATTCAGAAAATACCCTACATTCGAGATGTCCGTAGATGAAAGTTTCAATTCACATAGGCTGAGGGTATATCTCTGTCGGCAAAGCCGACTGATACTTTTTTTCTTGTTACTTATAAATTCAATTGTATTAGACGATATTAGATCTGAAATATTATATTTATTGTTGTATTTAAGTCAATTTATGGACAAAATATAGTTCATATAAATTAAGTGATCTCTAACAGTTTAAATGTAACTTTTAATTGTCATAAGGAATGTTGTCATAAAAGTAATGACAATCACTTGGAATTAAGCGTTTTAAGTCTTGCAGGTGTTGAAATTTCTTTTTTGAAACTTTTAGCATTTGCGTGTACATCTGAGGAGGATCCACTGCCTCAAAATTTCCGGAACTTCTCTATGGTAACATCTGGTAGTCGTCTTTGATATCAGTTTTAAAAAAGATTATACTGCTTGGATCAAAAGTCAATGCTCGCAGTGACTGTAGGATCTCCTGTCTTTTTGTATAAGTAAACCAATACAGAAAATTTGCGTTTTTCTCTGGACCTATTTGATTACTACAATCAGTTGATCTCTATTAAACCATGGCACTATAGGTAATTTGCCCAGTTTTTGAAGCAAAAAGACGATTTTGCAACTTTTAATAATAATAATTTTTTAGTTGGCATTGAAAAAAGAACATGTCAAAATTTATTAATATGAATGATATTTTTCAAAATAGCGTCATTATCGCGGTTTAAATTGCAGTCAAAGTGAGAATTTCGAAGAAGATCTAAAGAAATATATATTGTAAGGCATATTTTAATGTATTTAAAACCGCGGAAAAGTAAACCAAATATAAATATATGTAAAATGGAATAGATTGGCAATTGCGAGTGGAATTTATTTAATATATAATATAGCTTAAACATTTTTGGTAGCGACCACAAAACACAAAAAGTCAGAAATAAATATTTTATTTTTCCTAAACTCCCTTCATATAGACTTATACTAAATTGGCCGTGAGTTTGCCACCTAGAACACATTACTGAAAGTCGTATGCATTGGTATTACTAGGCTTCAAAACCCGATTTTGCCCATTTTTTGATATTTATTAGATTTTATTAGGTTACTTCTCAATAAAAAGTCCTAAAATTGTGGAAGTTTGGTTTGAGGAAATAAACAATAAATGTAAAAAATATTGTTGTTTACAATTTCATTGCAAGTAAAATAATTAATGGCGACAAATTGTTCGGTATATCCTAGGTTTTCTATAAACGGTGCAGCAATAGTAAGCTTTATTTTATCTCTCTATTACATATTAATCATTGATACGGTTTAAGGAAGTACTAAACTCGTCTTTATTTGCATATATTCATAAAATATACAAAACTGTAGTAACAATTCATTGGAAAATCTACTCGCGGGGACAAAATTGTTGTTACTTACTACCGTGATCGTTTTCAACAGTTTGTTGTGTATAAGAAAACTAATGAAAATTGCATTGGAAAAAATAGCTTTGTTCGTTATATACGTAGTTGCTTATAACCGTTGTTCGTTATATCCCAATTTATCTGTAAAAATCTTTGTTTTATCTCACTTTTACACATAAATAATTTAAAAAGTTAAAAAATCCTTTAATTCCGCTGTTATTAATTTTGGTCTCAAAAACAGGGCAAATTACCTATAGTGCATGGGTTGGTTGACAAGACCATCTTTTGCAAACTTACAGCCTAATCGTATCCGTCTTTAAAGAATACATCTTTGTACTAGAACGACGTGAATTTTGAGCATATACACGTTTTCGTATCAACGCATCAAATTTTGAATATTTCCTTTCGTTCTGTCTCTTGGAAAAATGAACAATATCGAGACGAGAAATGCCTTCCGAATAATCACTTCCTTTTGTCCGGTTAACATATTGTTTTCCCTATGTGCGTTTTAGATGTTTATTTAAATCAGGGCATAGGTCTTCTGTCATCATCTTCAATTATTTCAATTATGGATATTTTTTTCTGTAAGACCAGTAAAAACCGTCTAAAGTCAAAGTTATTGCTTTAAAAATTAACTGAAAGAATGGTCTTTGTGATTTTTGAAAAGAAAAGCTACCATTCTTGAGATATCGTCACCTATGAGTCAAATTACACATATGGAGAAATAAGCCGAGTAAGAGACAAGACTGGTAAAGTAACTACACCAAGTGATAGGTATTTCCATAAGCTTTCATATGTTACCCATTTTGTAGTAATCGGTTCAGTAGAACCGGGCCTAACCCGGTTTTGAACCTGGACTTTCGGGTCAAATAACCGGTTAACCGAATCCGCCCCCGTGGAAATTATACATTAACTCAATATGCCCTCCCTCTGGCATTATAATTGTTGCAAAAATCAAAGAATACATTGTTTGTACTGCTGTTTAGTTTTGAAAAATTGTGGGTTACGCCTTTTGTGTTCTATGAAAATTACAGTATGCTGTTACGTCTATTGGCATTACTTGAATAGGATCGTTATTTTTAAACGTAGAAGCTTGAAATTTTGCCAGAGCATGTATTTTAGCTTAATATATCAGATATCATCAAAAAACGAATTTCGATTTCTATGTCGGTTACGTCTTCCGGCATTTATGGTGACGATATGTTTGTTTGTATGCAAAGCATCAAATAGGTAAGTATTTGTGTTTTTGCCACCACTATACCCCTTTTATCACAATAGAACCATATATACATATTTACCTTTTGACACATACTTTTTATATCACCTTCGTCTTGGCCATATTGAAATGTTTCTTTTAGCATTAGACAAATGTATGAGTGTCATAATCATTTTTATCTTCAATTGCAGGGATTGGAGTACAAAAAAACAACAAAATCATAAACAATAAATTATAATTGGAAGTCATAATAAATCATATATTATTGCTTTACATAACATTTCTTTACTTTATTGTAATACAGTCGTTGTTTAACTTTGCTACTAGACAGACGTGTTACTGCTTAAAACGGCAATATTTCGTTAACAACAATTTCATAAAAAATTGCAACGGTTTATTTATTTTTTTGTTCTTTAATTTAAAAAAAAAGAGACAGTGCACTGTCTTGCAGTGTTCCAATTTTTTGCATGCGTGCATTAATTGCATTGCTTGCAAAACCTGAATTAACCACAACGCAAAAAATAACAATAATTAAAAAAATAGCCGCAATGAGTGTTACAACAAAAAGTAATGCAACTGATTGCATTGATCATCAAGAAGAAAAGTGGCAGGAAGTGTCGACTAAAAGAAAAATAACTATGTCCCCACCTTTAGGTAATTCGCCAAAAAGGAAGCAAGTGGTTGATGACAACCAGCCGTCCACATCCAACAGATTTAGTGTGTTATCAACTATGGAAAATGAAGCAGATCAAGCTGAACCGAATCAACCAGAACCAAATCAAGCTGTACCAAAACCGCCACCAATTTTTATTCCGGACGTCAAGAATGTTACTAAAATGTTGGATAGTATAAATAAAATGATTCCAGTTGAAGATTTTAATTTTAAATCTCTTCTGAAAGGTGAAGTTCGTCTAATGATAAAAAATGTTGATTCGTACAGAAAAGTAATTAAGCACTTTGATAGTAACAATATATGCTATCATACTTATCAACTGAAAACGGAAAGAGCTTACAGGGTAGTAATTAAAAATTTACATTACACCACCGATGTATCGGATATAAAAGCCTTTTTAATGAGTAAAGGTCACGATGTAAGGAGCGTACGTAACATAATTAGCAGAAAAACCAAGGAGCCTTTACCCATGTTCTTCGTTGATTTGGACCCCAAAAGTAACAATAAAGAGATTTATAATATTACTGGCATATTCAATAACATTGTTACTATTGAACCCCCAAGAAAATTTGACGACTTAGTGCAATGCTTTAGATGTCAAGAATTTGGACACACAAAATCATACTGCCGTAAACCTTTTAGGTGCGTTAAATGTGGTTTAGGTCATCCCACATTAGAATGTAATAAACCAGAAAATACCGCACCTAAATGTTTGCACTGCTTGAACACCCATACAGCTAGTTACAAAGGATGCCCGATTTACCAAAAACTGGTTCAAAAGAAGTCTGCTCCCGTGTATTCTAAACGTAACGAAACTGCTTATGAAGATAACACCATGCCCAACCAGACTTCAGATAACTTTGTGTCATATGCCCAAGCCGTAAAAGGTCAAAGCACGGGAGAAATAAATTTGTTAAGCAAGATAGAATCTTTGCTAACGAAACAAATAGAAATGACAAATTCTTTAATGAATATGATGACATTGCTAATGTCAAAATTATGCAAGTAGATTTGATCATTGCTGAGTGGAATGCCAATGGCATTTCAAATCATAGAAATGAAATAGAATTATTCCTTCATAAAAATTTTATAGATATTCTACTTATTTCTGAAACTCATTTTACAAGCAAATCATACTTCAGAATTAAAGATTATGACATTATAACAGCGAATCATCCAGATAACCGAGCCCATGGAGGTGCAGCTATAATTATTAAATCTAAAATTATATACGAAGAAGCGGAGCCAATCTTAGAATCTTTTATGCAGGCAGCTGGTGTTAATATAATATGCGAAAATTCAAAAGTATCTATTTACTCCGTTTATCTTCCTCCTCGATTTAATTTAAAATGTATACAATATGAAAATTTCTTCAAAAATCTTGGAAACAAATTCATCGTCGGTGGCGATTTCAATGCCAAACATACTTGGTGGGGATCTCGGCTATCAAACCCCAAAGGAAGAGAACTGTATAAATGCATCGCTTTAAACCATTACGAAGTTTTGTCAACTGGTAGTCCTACATATTGGCCTGCAGACCCAAATAAAATTCCCGATCTAATAGATTTTTTCATCTACTCAGGAATATGCCAGTCAATGCTAAGTATAAACGCATGTTATGATTTAGACTCAGATCACAGTCCAATTATTCTTAACTTTAGTACAAGAAATGTTCATAAACATAAACATAAAACATTAATTACATCAAAAACCAACATACCTATGGTACAACATCACATTGAACAACACCTAAATTTAAATATCCCGATTAAATCCGGAAAGGAATTGGAAAATGCTATAGAACATTTAACACAAGTCATACACAATGCTACAAATCTATACACTCCCGATAAAATTGATCTAAATTCCACAAACTTTTATGTTACGGCTGAAATACGATCAATGATAAGAGAAAAGAGACGATTGCGCAGAATTTGGCAAAATTCGAGACACCCAATGGACAAAACAAATTTAAACAGAGCTTCAAATCGGCTTAAAACCCTTCTAAGTGACTACAAAAACCAATCAATTGGAAGCTTCTTAAGTAATTTAAGCCCAGATGAAAGTAACGAGCACAGTTTATGGAGAGCAACAAAATATCTTAAGAGACCTCAAAAGAGAAATGTGCCTATAAAACATTCAAATGGAAATTGGTGTAGATCAAACAAGGACAAAGCTGAGGCGTTTAAAGACCACTTGGTGAATTCCTTTACACCTTTTGATTTATGTAGTCCCCAACAAAATAAATTAATTTCCGATTTTTTGGATGTTCCATGCCAAATGAGTCGCCCTATTAAACATTTTACGTTTAGTGAAGTTTGTAAGGAAATTAAAAATCTAAAGAAAAAAACACCAGGGTCAGACTTAGTTGATCACAAAGTCATAAGATTGCTTCCAAAGAAGGGTTTGGTGTTCCTAACGACAATTTATAATTCTATTATGAGGCTGTCCCATTTTCCAGTGCAATGGAAATGTGCTAAAATAATTATGATACCAAAACCTGGCAAACCTGAAAACCTGTTATCATCGTATAGGCCTATAAGTTTATTGTCCATATTTTCTAAACTGTTCGAAAAATTGTTTCGAAAGCGACTTCTTCCGATTTTAAATAATATAAATATTATGCCAGATCATCAGTTTGGATTCAGAGAAAATCACGGAACACCTGAGCAGTGTCATAGACTGGTGAAGGTTATAAGAGATTGTTTGGAATGTAAGCAGTTCTGTTCTGCAGCCTTTCTGGATATCAAACAGGCGTTTGATAGGGTTTGGCATCAAGGCTTGTTATATAAACTAAAAATGTTATTACCTGCTCCTTTTTATTTACTTTTAAATTCATATCTGAATGGAAGAACATTTTATGTACACATCAATGATAAAGAATCTAATTTTGGCGTCATTAAAGCTGGTGTACCACAAGGTAGTGTTTTAGGTCCTGTTTTATATACGCTTTATACAGCAGATATGCCCGTAAGAAATGAGACTATGATTGCTACTTATGCAGATGATACTGCCGTTCTTGCTATTAAAGATGATCCTTCTTCAGCTACTGACTTACTCCAAACACATCTGAATGATATCGAGAAATGGTTTAATAACTGGAATATTGGAGTCAATACTGAAAAATCTGTGCATGTTACATTTTCCTTAAGGAAAGGAAACTGTCCTTCTCCAAAATTGAATGGACTTACAATTCCTTCTGCGGATTGTGTTAAATATCTCGGTCTGCACCTTGATAGAAAACTTAACTGGAAAAATCATATAACATATAAGAGACAGCAACTAGATCTGAAGACTAAAAGAATGTTCTGGCTTCTTGGTCCAAAATCAAAACTGAGCCTGAATAACAAATTACTACTGTATAAGACCATTCTAAAGCCTATTTGGACATATGGAGTACAACTATGGGGAACAGCCAGCAATTCTAATATTGAGATACTTCAACGATATCAATCAAAGACGCTTAGATTGATTACGGGTGCTCCTTGGTTTCTTAATAATAACGCGATTCATAGAGATTTAAACATAAATAAAATTACAGATGAAATTAAAAAAATTAGTACTACGTATCTTAACAGATTAAGTAACCATTCGAATGTGTTAGCAATTAATCTATTAGATGACACAGATGAAATTAGAAGACTAAAACGAAGACATGTTTTAGACCTCCCATTTATTTAATGAGTTTCATAAAATATGTAATCTAAATTAAAATTGTAATATGTATTTATTGTTAAATCCACTGGGGTTTAACAATTCTGTTATATTGTAGTAATTATTAAATTTGCTGAATGTTTCTTGTAAATAGATTGCAAATAAAAAGAATAAATAAAAAAAAAAAAAAAAAAAAAACTTTATTGTAATACAAGGAAAATAAAATATAACTAAACGACTCTCTGACTCTTTTTATATACATATGTGACCTTGTTAGTTGTGTTGTCCAAATGCAAATCTTAAAAAACATCTATTTTCCTTCGATTAAAATACACAAATGACAAGTAAACCAATAATAAATAATTTATTATGACTTAAAAAAATAATAATAAATTATTATTCGTTTTAATGTTGTTTTTATACCCTCCACCATATGGAGGGTATAATTAAATTTGTCATTCCGTTTGTAACACATCGAAATATTCGTCGGAGACCCTATATAGTATATATATTATTGATCAGCATAAAATTCTATGTCGATTTGACCATGTCCGTCTGTCCGTCCGTCCGCCCGTCAGTCCGTCCGTCTGTCTGTTGAAATCAAGATACAGCTCGCAATTTTAAATATAGAGAGTCAAAATTTGGTACAGAAGTTTTTATTACTTGCAGGATGGTTGGTATTGAAAATGGGATATATCGGTCCACATTTTGATATAGCCCCCATTGAACGGTACCTCCCGATTTTCGGTATTTTTAAGGGTTTAGCTTCATTATCCAAAATGGCTGAAATTTGGTACGTAGTCTTCTTTAGGGGTATAAAACTTTCCTCCAGAATTTTGTCGGTATCGGTCCACACCTTCATATAGCCCCAATAGAACGGTACCTCCCCATTTTCGGTATTTTTAAGGTTTTAGATTTATATCCTACCAAAATGGCTGAAATTTGGTACGTAGTCTTCTTTAGGGGTATAAAACTTTTCCCAGAATTTTGTCGGTATCGGTCCACACCTGCATATAGCCCCCATAGAACGGTACCTCCCGATTTACGGTATTTTTAAGGTTTTAGCTTCATTATCCTACTAAAATGGCTGAAATTTTGTACGTAGTCTTCTTTAGGGGTATAAGACTTTCCCCCAGAATTTTGTCGGTATCGGTCCACACCTTCATATAGCCCCTATAGAACGGTACCTCCCGATTTTCGGTATTTTGAAGGTTTTAGCTTCATTATCACACCGAAATGGCTGAAATTCGGTACTTAGTATACGTTGGTGGTATTAAACTTTCCCCCAAAATTTTGTCGGTATCGGTCCATACCTTCATATAGCCCACATACAACGGTACCCCCCGATTTTCGGTATTTTGAACGTTGTGGCCTCAATATTCCAGCGAAATGGCTGAAATTTGGCATTTAGACTTCGTTGGGCGTACTCATACTTTCCCTTTAAATTTGTCGGTATACGTCCACGCCTTCATATAGCCCCCATGGAAAGGTACCTCCCGATTTTTCGTATTTTGAAGGTTGTGTCTTCAATATTCCACCAAAATGGCTGAAATTTGGTATTTAGTCTTCATTGTGATATAAAACTGTTCTCCAGAAATATGTATGTACAGGTCCACGCGTTCTTCATATTGCCTCATTTCGGACTAAAATTCGTCGGTATAGGTCCACGTTTCGATATAGCCCCCCAATAGACGGTACCTCCCGATTTTCGTAATACTGAAGATTGTGACGTCAATATCCAACCGAAATGGCTGAAATTCGTTCTTTCGTCTTCAAAGAGTTATAAAATATTCCAGAAGAGTATTATAAGTATAGGTCCACGTCTTCCTATATCCCCATAGAAGCGTACTTCTTGATTTTCGGTATTTTTTAAGTTTTAGCTACATTCTCTTACTTATCTTTAGTCTTCTTTGAGCCTAAAAACTTTCCGTCAGAAATTTGTCGTTATAGATCGACGTTTTAAAAAAGCCCCCATAGAATGGTGCCTCAAATTGTTTTGCCGAAATTGCTGAAATTTAGTATTAAGTCTTCTTCATACACGAAAAGGAACTAATTATTCCATTTTACTTTAATACAACTTGTGGTGGAGGGTAAAACAAGTTCGGCCCGGCCGAACTTAACGCCGTTCTTACTTGTTTCTCCTGTTCTATTCTACTAAGAAAAGACTGTTATCGCCTTAGATTATAATGATGATGCTGATTTAATTACACTTGTATGTTTGTTTGAAGTTGTTGAAAATAAACATAAGAAGGTCAAGCTGAAATTTAAATAGAAAGAATATGCGAAAAGACGATAAAAATCATGTTTATGTATGTAGTTACAAAAATGAGGTGGAAAAGTGGGTGGAAGAGGTTGAAAAAAGATACTCACCTACTTTTTTCAATGACGTGTCTCAAACACCATGATCACTCATACACACTGTATACGTCGCACAAAAATATGTGTTCGTACACTGTGGCCGTATTTACTTTGGAACGGGGAGGCTTAATCATGTATCGTATAATAAGTTAAAGGTGAAGTATTCTTGGAAGAGTGCATTATTATACATTATTATTATACATTATGATTTTATCGTTGACGTGTTGACAAGTAAGAGGTTTTGTTATTATGGAAAGTCCTCACACATAATGAAGTTTTGCTGCTATCATTGGAAAAAGTGATGAATGGTGGTAAAATGTTAACAGCAATTTTTTATGTTTTTCATTCATGTAAGTTCAGTGTCAGCTTTGAATGTTTTATGCAAAATAGCATATCTTACAGCTCAGAAGAGTTAATTAAAAATATAAACAAAATCAACATAAACAGGCCTTGCATATAAAAAACTACAGAGAAAAGCATTGACGTAGCAATAAAGATAGCTTGAAACTACAAATACACAAACAATTTTATAAATCTGCTATTCAAATTAAACATATCAGCCGATGGTTTTAGAAATATTTAATATTTATTGACTAAAATATACATAAAAACGGCCAGAACATTCAAAGTTTTAAAAATTGTGCCTTTCTAAACAGATGACAAGAAATCTACTTTACTTTTAAATAGTTTTGGAATATATAGCCATGTTCATTCACTCATGTTATTCTGTAGCTCCATTTTGAAACGATTTTTTATGGAATAAAAATTGTGGGTTTCTCTGGCAGTATTGTTTTAACTACTTTCATATCGAAAATTGTGTTGCTCATACATTGAAAAATGTCATCCATCATGTACATAATCTTTTAATAAATATTTTTCACAAAGTTATGGTTATCACATTCTAGAACGGTTTTGTACTACAGTATTTAAACATTAATTAACTAAGCTGCAGTTTTCGACAATTCACTTTGCAATTTTAATTAGTTTTGGCATATTTAATTGCAGTCGACCATGGTGACTTTGTTTTTAAAAATCAGTCACCAAGCCAACTGAGCGATAATATTTATTTACGTTAAAAAACATATACATACGTACGTTCATGTACATTCATTATAATTTCAATTAAAAACTTCTGCTGAATAGCTTTTTGCTGGCGAAGAATCAGTACACCGATTGGCACAAGCTACAAAATCAGCTCTTTGTATTCCAAAATGTATGTGTTTAAATTTTACAAACCTGTTAAACCACAAAAGGACATAAACACCATTATGTTCAACATGTATAAAACAAAGTTACCGTAAAAAAGAAACCACAATACGAGTAGGGTGATACCCAAAATCAAAGCATAATACCCCTAAAGCTATACAATGTCACTAATTGACTTTGTTTTACCATTATTTTCCAATATGACAAAGTGATTGAATGGAAGAAAGAGAAAAAAATTAATATACATGGCTGGTTATCATTACACCAGAGTATTTAATTTACAATTACGACAAACAAACACATTTTATGGCATTTGTTGCAAAATCGCCATGAGAGACGACAATGTGAGGTACTCAGGATGGAGGTGACTACTGTTTAGTAGAATTTTCTAAGTTCTGAGAAGGGAAATGAGAGCGTATGAGTAATGAGTACTAAAATCACCATACGCTACAACTACTCAGTTGAAATTTAAAGTTTCTAGTTCAATAAACACAATCAATGCAATTATGAATAAAAATTCCGTCCGAAATTTGTTCCCTTTTCCCAATTTCCCAATTTTTGATTTCCATATTTATGTCCAATAAGGGAATATTGTTGTCAATTCGGCGAGAGTACTCCACAGTTAAGTGATTCTTGTAGTTCTCGACCTTTTATATTGATTTCTTTAATATTGATTTTAAAAGAATTTCGCTTCTTAAAATTATTTTCCGTGCGGAAAATTTCGAGGGAAATATTCATGATTGCCCTGAATGTTTTTGTGTCGTGTGATAATGCACTGTGTAACTTACATGATAGTGGCACAGTTCTTCCCATGTTCTTGATAATTTCGAATAAAAATCCGACACTCGCATTTATCAATGTTTGCCGGGACTTCCCAATATGCAATTTTTCAAAACAAAAACAAATGTTCTCTTGTCTAATTGTGTGAGTGAGCAAATTGACACACACTGACAGCACGCGGGACCCCAATTGAACACTCTAATATAGAAAAAACTTGCCAACAACATAAGTATGTAGAAACCAGTAAGGAAAGGACCAAAGTCAGGCGGGGCCGACTACATGATACCCTACACTACTTTGAATAGGTAAAATATATATGGGAGCTAAATCCAAATGTGAACAGATTACGATATAATTTGGCACATATATTTCTAGACCAAATACCGTCACACATTCCAAATTTCATCAAAATTAGCCATACATAGCGCCGTTGGTGCATCAAATACCTTAAATTGGCACATTTATTTCTAGACCAAATTCCGTCACACATTCCATATTTAATTGAGATCGGACATATGTAACGTCTTTCGTGCACCAGATACCAAAAATCGGCCGACAATTTATATGGGAGCTATATCCAAATCTGAACCGATTTTGATATAATTTGGCACACTTATTTCTAGACCAAATTCTGTCACACATTCCAAATTTCATCAAAAGTGGACAGATACAGCGTGTTTGGTGCATCAAATACTTCAAATCGGCCGAAAATATATACGGGAGCTATATCCAAATCTGAACCGATTTTCACCAAAAGCAATAGCATTCTTCATTAGGCTAAAAAATGTTCTTCCCCAATTTTCAGCCAAATCGAACAATAAATGCGACCTGTACGTTACGAACGGACGGATGGACATGCATAAATCGACTCAGAAAGTGATTCTATGCATATCCCTAGAAGGAACTATGGGTCTATATCTTTTCCTTGTGCATGTTACAAAGAAAGAGCGTGCAAGAGAGACCAAATGTTTTGATTTGGTTTTGTTTGGTAGTTTCCATGCATACAAACTTACTAACACACTGTCGTAAATTGCCAATGTTTAGAATACTTTCACATTTTTGTCTGTCCTCTTCTTGGATGGCACTATTCTAGATGGTAGTAACCATTGACCAGACGTCAAAAGTCATTCACCAGAGGTATCTGAGCCTCTGAGCGAATATACTATATGGTAGATATCCTCTAAGCCCAGATACTCTATGGCGGATAGCGTTGTAGCCCATAGTCCATTTATAATGTCATAAGTAGCATCTGGTCTATGAGTCCATCTAGTTTGTGCTTGATTGTTTTAGGGTTCATATCTTTAATGTTAAATGGCCTTAGAGTCCGTCTACTTTCTGGAGAATTCTTACTCCATGATAAAAGGCCTCAGGGCCCATCTACTCTATGGTAAATGGACTCAGAGCCTATCTATTCTATAGTAGATGGCCTGAGATCACATTCACTCTATGGTAAATGATGTTAGGGCTCATTTACGTTACGATAGTTGGTCTTGCAGCTTATCTTCACTATGGTATAGGGTCGCATACCCTATAAAAATTGGCATCAGGGCCCATTAATTCCACGATAGGAGGCTAATGTTTTCAATTAATCAAAAGGCCGAAAACCCGGATTCCCAATCATTTCTTTTTTGTTTACAATGACTTTTATCAGGGCACATCCGCTCTATTGTAAATGGTCTCAGTGCCATTTACTCTATGGTAGATGACCTCGCTATGGTAGATGCAATTAGAGCCTTTCAACTTTATTGAAGAAGGCTTCAAGGTACATTCACTCTTTTGCCGATGGTCTCAGAGTCCATCTATTCTAAGTAAAATTCCTCTATAGAATATGGGATTACTCTATAGAATATGGTATTTGTGGTCATCTACTTTATGATAGATAGTCTCTGACTCCATTTATTCTAAGGAAGATTTTCTCTGAGGCCATTTACCATGGAGTCGATGGACCCTAAAGTCATCTTACATAAATTCATCTACCATATATTTGTTGGCCTCAGGGTAAATGAAGTTGACCACTGATCCCATCCACGTGGTGAAAAATTGCCTCTGAACCCTTGCATCCACTCTATGGTAGATGAGCTCTGGTACATTTATTCTATAACAGCTGAATTACGTTCGATGTTGTGTTTTGTTATTTTTAAAATTTAAAAACAAACATTTCTTAATGTGGCAGTTAGTTTAGTTGTATTGTATTGACTTCGTAAAGTTGGGGTAGAATTTTTTGTATCAGTACAAATATCTAAGAGAAATTATGGGATCTTTTGACGAAGACCGAAGCTATAGTCTTCTCCGTCTTTCACAACAGTAAATCAATTTAAAACTAGTGTTTATTTTAATTTTAAATATAATAAAACTGAGATTAAACTGCATTACATTTCAATAATAAAGAAACACACATCTTAACAAAACTTCCAAATTTAATCTAAAAATATTTTTTTCTTACATTTACGGCATATTTTGATGCACATATTATAATATATTAGATGATTTCGGCATTTGCAACCATCTGGGTGAGAATACCTTATAGATTGTGATACCATCTTCATTACACGGTGCAACCATGTTGTGACGTTGGAACCTTGAACAAAAATATACATTCCCTCGAGGCGTATATATTTATTGTAAAATTTGTTAAAAGTCTCTATACACACCTTCTGAAAAGAGTATTTCTGTACGTTGCGGCTGTTAGTCTAATCCTTGAAGTCACTGACCTAACCTGTTTCTATTTTACTATGCCACTGTGAATTATATGCCCACAAGACTTGGCTGCAGTTCATTAAAAGCAATTGCATGAAGTTTGTCGCTCTTTAAGCATGTCGGTCTTTGTGTCTAACCGTGTGTCGTGTATATAACAAGAAAAGGATTAAAAAAATAAATAACTTTGTTTTGCTTTTTAAACTAGCAACAGCTCACAAACATACTATTCTACTTAGGAGATGTAAGTATCTTCTAGGAACTTTTAAAAGTGAGTATTTGCCGAATGTAAAGGAAGAATACGAAAAAAATACGACAAACTATACTAAAATAAAAAGGAAAGCCAACACAAAACCACAGCTAAAATGTCAGAGACACATTTTGCCACAAATGCCAACTGCATAAATCTCACTAAACTAAAAATCTAAAGGGAAATTCGGTCACAGAAGGAATTAAACAGACAGACATTAAGCAAAGAAAATTGAAAGTTACCTTTTTTTGGACAAAATGCAATAACATTGGGCACTCAGAATGTTTAGCAGGAGAAGAATAAAATAAACATGCTTTGAAATCGTTTTAACCATGGCCAAAGTAGTACATTCTCCCTCTAACTTTCTCCTCCTTTGGTCTGTCTACGTTATTTTGCTCGTAATATAATATCTTGTGGCTTTTTTCTAAATAAACTGTGAATTGTTAACAGAAGAGCACTTCAAGTCTTCTTTGCTGCTCCATTACACCATGTGCTCATTATAGTTTTCTCAAAAGACGGGTATCCATAATTTTGCTTTATGCTTCCTTCCTAACTAAATGAAACTATAAACCCTGAAGTTTAGCCTTGGTCCTAAATGTAATTTGTAACAAATTTACATTCGGTTTTTGGTGTTTTGAAAAGTTTCTCGGGGTTGCCAGTGGTAATTGAAATAACCCACCATACGATTGCTATTAAATGTTTCTCGATAGTTTTGCGGATATTTTTTTCGAGAACAAAACACATGTATGAATTGAAACGATTTATTCGTCTCTCAGTTTGTGGCGATTTCGAATACCGGTAATAATATTATTAGCGAATGAATTGAAGATAGTTTCTACTATAGTGACGAAAAACATTTTTGGTGGAGTTTCTTGATGTTTCTGCTATGTATCTTTTTCGTCTTAATTTTTTTGTTATGTTTGCGACTCGATATGTAACTGTTGATAAACATTGTTGTCTTGTATGTATGTTGCAACCAACCCTATGTTGCCATTATCAACAATTATTTCTTATATTATACGTAGCATTTATATCGAAATTATTTGAAAAATACAAATGGGAATTTTATATAAAAAACATAAAATTATTTTTTGAAACAAAAGAAGTATAAAGTCGTTAAGTTCGGCCGGGCCGAACTTTTTATACCCTCCACCATAAAATAGTCTTAATTAAAATGGAATAATTAGGGTCCTTTCACAGTTTTAGGTGGAACAACTTTTCGACAATGGATAGACGCCTACTGCCTCCCACTATAGCTTAAATTACACTGTGAACATAAATGTTGGGGCAGAGATAATTCCTTTTGGAGATGAGAACCATTGGTGTGTGTATATTAAAAACCCCGAAGGACAGATGCGCCGTGGGTCGAACTTCCGTGTTATGGCGTGATGAAGTTTTTGCAAGAGACCCTGTAAGCCATCATGAATTAGCATTATATCTTTGTTTGTTGTTTTTGAAGAACACTTAAGCAACAGTGAACAAAGATATAAAGCTAATTCCTGATGGCCCACAGGGTCTCTAACAAAAATTTCATCACGCCATAACGCGGAAGTTCGACTCACGGCGGATCTGTCCTTCGGAGTTCATAATATACTCACCAAGGCCTTTCTTCCCCAAGAGGAATTTTCCGTGCCCCAGACTTTCACCTCCATTTTGTTGCACAGTGTTATCTAATCTAATCTAAAAAAAAATGTGTTCAGCTAGGTGAAAGGTGCCACCTACGAGGCTATATCAAAGAGTCAACTTATCTTTAAATTTTTTGGCGGAATAGTTTATAGCTGCAGGGAACTTCAAGAGTCAAATTGAGGGTAGTTTCATCAAAACAATGTAGACCCTCAAAAATGGACCCATGTTGACGAATTTTAGTGATGAAATTTCGTGACCACTTAAAATTCCCGAAAATCGGGAGGTACAGTTATATGGGGGGCTATACCAAAACATGGACCTTTATTGACGATTATTTTTGAATAGACAAAATTGTAGCTAAAATTCTCAAAATTCCGATCATTACAGCTAGTACGGTAAAAATTGCAGCTAAAATTCTCAAAATACCGAAAATCGGGATATACCGTTATATGGGGGCTATACCAAAACATGGACCTATGTTGACGATGTTTGGTTGGACATGTTTTATGACCACTGAGAACTTCAAATGTCAAATTACAGCTAGTTCGGTTAAAAATTGTAACTAAAATGCTCAAAGTACCGAAAATCGGGAGGTACGGTTATAAGGGGGCCATACCAAAACATGGACCTATGTTGACGATGTTTTATGGAGATGTTTAATGACCACTGAGAACCTCAAATGTCAAATTGCAGATAGTTCGGTTACAAATTGTGGCTAAAATTCTCAAAATACCGAAAATCGGGAGGTACCGTTATATGGGGCCTATACCAAAACATACACCTATGTTGACGATGTTTGGTCGAGATATTTCATGATCACTGAGAACCTCAAATGGCAAATTACAGCTAGTTCGGTTAAAAATTGTAGCTAAAATTCTCTAAATACCGAAAATCGGGAGGTACCGATATATGGGGGCTATACCAAAACATGGACCTATGTTGACGATGGTTGGTGGAGATGTTTAATACCACTGAGAACCTCAAACGTCAAATTGCAGATAGTTCGGTTACAAATTGTGGCTAAAATTCTCAAAATACCGAAAATCGGGAGGTACCGTTATACCAAAACATGGACCTATGTTGACGATGTTTGGTGGAGATATTTCATGACTACTGAGAACCTCAAATGGCAAATTACAGCTAGTTCAATTAAAAATTGTAGCTAAAATTCTCAAAATACCGAAAATCGGGAGGTACCGATATATGGGGGCTATACCAAATTCAAATTGCAGATAGTGTGGTTAAAAACTGTGGCTAATATTCACAAAATACCGAAAATGGGGAGGTACCGTTATATGAGGACTATACCAAAACATGGACCAATGCCCATATCCTTTGTGATATAAGTTTGTTGATCACTCTAAGTGTCAAATTACAGCTAATTCGGTCTGCAAATTTGGCGAAGAACGTCAAAATACCTCAAATCCGGAGGTACCGTTATATGGGGGCTATACCAAAGAGTGGACCGATATAGCCCATCTTCGAACTTGACCTGCCTATGGAAAAAATACCCTTGGGTTCAAAATTTCAGCACTCTATCTCAATTATTGCGGACGCTAGAGTGATTACAACAGTCGGACAGACGGACGGACAGACGGACATGGCTAGATCGTCTTAGAATTTTATCCTGATTAAGAATATATATTCTTTATAGGGTCGCAAATGATTAGTTCGATGTGTTACAAACGGAATGACAAATTTAATATACCCTCCATACTATGGTGGAGTGTATAAAAATTCCAAAGTAAAAATATTTCTCGAAACAAATTCTTGTAAAGAAAAAACATTCACCAAATATTCGAAAATTATATCGTTTTCGAACTTTTGGCGAACAAAAGTAAAACACAAGAAAAAATATTTGCCAAACGTTCGAAAATGATATCGTTTTTGAAACTTGTGGCAACATTTGAAAAATGTCGGCAATGATATGGTGGGAATGTACTCTGCACAAACACATATACACACACACTAACTCTGTGCACTTGCACATTTTTCAAAAAGAATGAATGAACCACCACAGATTAAGCCGGATTTGTGAATTTGTGGCAAAAGGATACTACAACAGAGTTTGTTTACTAACAGCATTTAATTTAAGCTAAGTAATTAAAGGGGAAAAGGAAGAGAGAAAAATAGCAAACCAACTTTGACTAAAACATATCCAAAGTCTAGAACCAAGTGAATGTTGGAAATTTTAAAATTATGTTTAAACAAATTAGTAATAGGTTGTGAATGATACTGTATTCTTTAAGGAGATACTCATTTCACATTGATTGGTTCTCTGGGAAAATCCTGAAGTGCCTTATGACTTGTTTATTTTTCATTGGCTTTAATGAAGGGACATAATGTCAATTCTGATGAATAGATAGAATTTTGGAAAAATGTTTGATTAGGTTCTCTAAAGGTGGTGTCTTAAGACACGCCCTTCGAACTCGGATATTAAATCATTAAATTAATTTAAATCGAAGTGCACTTATTGATATGAGATAAGTTCCCTTCGTTATCTCTGGGATGTTTGTGGGAACATATGTATGCGTGTTATAATTATTTTTTAATAAAACAAATAAAAAAGTATCAGTCGGCTTTGCCGACAGAGATATACCCTCAGCCTGTGCAAATTGAAACACTTTTTTCAAAAAAAACTAATGTATTTAGGGGGTTTCAAAATTTTGGTCGTATGAACCGACAAAAATGTTGATTAGGATTAAAGTTAAAAAATTTTGGGGAAAAGGTACTTAAAGGAATGGACCGACATAGACCATGCGGGTATCATAGGGGGTTTTTACACCCCTCGGGCTGTTTTCTCAAAAAGTATGGACTTGCCCCTGAAACAACTTTTACCATCGTAATTGAGGCAGCGAATGTAAGTTGCTTCAACAAAAATCAAAGTGATTCAATAGCAGGTCTTAAAGTGAACTTATCCAAAATTTTGTGTGGGAGGTACGGGATGGAGTGGACAAATATATTCCATATTCGAACCTGATCTATATCTGGTAGATATTATGAGAATGTGTAAAGTATGGACCAAATCGGCCACTCCCATCAAGAGTTATCGTGCGCACAATTTTTCCGAATATTTTTGAACTTTTGCGGGGTAGGTACCTAAAGGAGTGGACCGATATGGCTTATCTACGAACTTAAAGTATGTTTGGAAACAATATTACGAAGGCCAAATTTTGGCCGGAATCGGCATTTTCGTTCGAGAATTATCTTGCGCTTCCACCCATAAACATGGTGTCATAGGGTTTGTTTTTCAACTTTCAGGCTATTTTCTCAGGAAGTATGGACTTGCCCCTAATGAAACTTACACCGTCGTATAGAGGACAGCGAATACAACTCGCGTAAAAAAATCAAAGCGATTCGAGACCAGGTCCTAAACTGAGGAGGTACCCGAAGGAGTGGACTGATTGAGTCCATATTGGAAACTCATCTAAGTTTGGTAGAAATTACACGATGTGCAAAGTATGGACCAAATCGGTTATTCCCTACAAGAGTTATCGTGCGCATAAGTTTTGCGACAATTTTTTAACATTTGTGGGCGAGGTATCTGAAGGAGTGGACCTATATGGCCCATCTTCGAACTTAAATCGAATCTGGACAAAATATTTCGATACCCAAAATTTGAACCGAATCGATTGATCCGTTCGAGAGTTATCGTGCGCACTAGCCTGCCAGACAGACAGACGGACGGACATTGCTAGATCTACTCAAAATTGTCTGAAACGGATATCGTACAAACGTACTTGGGTCTAAAACCATTATTTCGATGAGGCACATTTTTGGTCGTATCAAAGTGTAAATGCCCTCTTTAGCCTAAAGGCTGAGGGTATAACTAACCAAGAAAGCAAAGCTATTAATTAACATTTGTTTTTGCAAGTTAACCTGGCAAAATGTCTAAAGACTTATGAGTGTAGTCAAAAATCAACACATCGCTTATCATTTTCTGCTTTCTATACACCACTATTTATACCCTATACCACAATGTGGAAAAGGGTATAATAAGTTTGTTTTCCCAAAAATTCATGTAACGCCGCGAAATATTCGTCGTAGACCCCTCATGTGGTATACCAAACTTCATATCTCGACGAGATAAAGCGATTTAGCGATGTGTGTCCGTCCGTCCGTCCGTCCGTCTGTCCGTCCATTAAAAATTGTAATCAAGCTAGAGGCCGCAATTATGGACCGATTGTCACGAAATTTAGTATGGAGGTCGGGTTTGGACCAGAATAGAACTGATTAGTTTTTGGCGATGATCGTGAAATGTTAAAGGGATGAAATGGACCAAAAACAAAATTTTTGCTCGATTTTGTAGCCGCTCTGTAGGTCGCAATAATAGTCCGATCGGCGCGAAATTTTAAACGTAGTTTTGGTTTGAGATGAAGAAGTAGCGTGCAAGTCAACGGTATGATCGGATAATATTTAGCGGGTTAAATTGATCAAAACTTTTGTGTATACATTTAAATAAAAGTTATCATTTATCAAAAGCTAGCCCGGAAAGCTAGTGCACAGGGATAGTGGTATAGGGTATCACATGGTCGGCCCCGTCCGACTATAGTCTGTTCTTACTTGTTTTAACTAAATTCAATATTATCTTCCTCTGTCTGTGTATTTTGAAAATGCTATATAACCTCATTTATTTTATTTTATGTTATTTTGAGGATTTGGATAGCACATTTCAAATAGAAAAACGTGACTTAGAAGTAACGCTGGTAGTCATACGTTATTTTCTATTTTTTGCAAAGTTGCTGAAGCTGTATGTGCGTGTTCATTGAGTTTCAAATATATTTGCAAATACTAATCTCTGGTATACTTGACATTTAACCCCCTTTTTACTTCAAGCTATGATAATCTACTTTGCAAATCCTCATTTATGACATAATCCTTTCAAGTAATATCACCGTCTACCCTAAATGAAATGTACCATTCCATTTCATTTATGGTAGACATAAACTCTTCTAACAAAAAAACAAAAAGAAAGAAAAAAAACGTTAAGTTAAGCCTCTTATCATGGCCCCCGAAAAAAGCGCACGACATAAAATTAAACTTTTATATTTTCTTCTGTCATACTTTACAAATTAGACTTAAGGTCTGTTTCGAAAAAAATAAAGAAAAAGTTTTCCTTCTAACATTGCAAAGCAGAGCAAGAGGGACAATTTTACTCCTTATGATTCCTTTTTTCATATTAAGGAAACTTACCTGTAAAAAAGTGTAAATATAAAGACTTTCGTATTTTAAAAGTATTTAAGATTTGTTCTTATAATTTATGGTATGTTTTCGTGGTAGTAAAAAAATATAATTTTTTGTGGTTTTGATGCATATATTTTGTTCTATGGAAAATTTAGTATCATATAATTTTGCACAGAGAGAAGAAGAACCATAATCAAAGATACCTTCTTGTTGTTTTAAGGAAGTTTTGTGTCTTACATTTTTCCAGTTTCTGTTGCTTTGGAATATTTATAAATCATTGACTATTCACCTGGTATCCTCCGTTCTTTTGTCGTGAAGCTTTAACTTAACATTTTAAAGTTTATTAAATGTTAATATTCAGTTGGTTATTTTGAGATTGAGATTTCTGCGTAAGGATTTGGTTTTGGGGAGATAAAGCCTAATAATAACTCTAAAAAGCCAGATGATGTTGCAACATTTATTTTCAATTCATGCACATACAATTTTATTGAATTTATGAAAAAATATAAGAAATTGTTAATAATAATTTTCGAAGCGACCACTTGTCGTATAAGTAACGTCATATAGTAGTAATACGCAACATAGTTATCTGATTAAGATATTAAAAATAATCTTGCATGTTTTTAAGAAGGGAACTGTCCTTTAAAAAACTGCACTTGGATGAATGAAGAAATAAGTCTATGGAAGGCATCAAATATGTATTAGTGTTCAAAGCAAATCATAAGATCATAATGAACCGTTATATATAACCATGTAACGCAAATTAACAGTCCGTTCAATCTTAGTCAAGCAGTCGGCACTCTCTTCTCTTTTACAACTGTAACTAAATATAAACAGCTATAAAAATGAGTAATGTAGGATTAAATGACAACCCTTTGAAGAAAACCACAGACTCATTGCAAACGGATATTTGTAGATATAAATATATGACTATTTTAAAAAGGAAGAATAGTGAACCCATTAAAAGTTATTGAGCCAACTAAAATCTGTCATAAAATTGGAAAGACAAATTTCTCCAATACGGCTGAGCGAACATAATATTTTATGAATGTCCAAGGAGACTTCATGAAGACATTGGAAAGGCGATGACAACATAGTTTCCTTTCAAAATCTATGACGGCTTTAAACAGAATTCAAGAATTTTTTAAGCCGACTTTAAGACATACAATTCCCATTTGAACTAGGCACAGTGGTTTCAGCCACGTACATAAACATAATTGACATAATATTGACATAATTTTCTTCCAAATACGTCTTGCGTGGGCTGTTCGTGTATTCCAGGAATAACGCTATAAGATCTATATTTAAAATATTTACCAATTTTCAGACAAAAATGTTGGCTATTAAACACTACTATTCATGGGTTGCACTGTGCGAAGTGCGAATGAGTTTTGTTGTTATTAATACAGTATATTGTACACTAGGTAATTTATTATAAGTTATGACAATTATCTTGCATTAAACTCCAATATTAAGGAATAATTTAACGTAACAATTTGCCTTTGCTTTACGAAGAAGAGCCATTAAATATGGTCATTCTTTGTATAGCACTGAATCCAAAAAAAAGCAACAAAAGGCGCCATACAACCAACATGTTTACCCTAACCCTTACCGCTGTCACTAATTTCAAACAGCTTTTAAAAGAATTCATTCAGAAGTTAATGACAGACTTTCAAAAAGGTCTGCAGACATAAGAAAAACTAACATTCATAGCCATAAAAATGTGACTGTGGAATGAGAAGTGTGAAGGGAAATCGAAGTGATCCCTGTTGTTAATGACATAAAAAAATATTTTATAAGCACTGCGATAATAAAAAAATATCAAAATTGTAAATAGGAAAAAATAACGTCGATTTTTAAAGCCACTCTGGTATCTTTTCTTGCATCAAGTATACAAATAATCTTAAATGTTTACAAATAATCTTAAAGAGACACCCTTAAAATACCTCTATGTAGTTTATAAATATAAAATTTTATAGACTTTGAGAAACATTAAAGTAAAGTGCACTTTAAGCTATATAGGTTAAGTTCGCCTTTAGAAAATGTAAAATATTATTTAAAGCCTGTGCGTTCATTGGCTTTGGTAAACATTTAATATCCCTTTAAGACAACCAGTATTTGTAGAAACATTTTAAAGAAGACTAAAAGTGACTTTAAAACGTTACTTTTGTTTGACAGTTCTATAATTATAATAAATAATGTCTACTAAGGGGTGTCCACACCTTCTCTTTAATTTAATACCTTTTAGAAGTTATTAAAAAAATACGCTTTGTGGCCTTTGACAAAAAAGTTTAAAATTATGTAAAAATTTACAAATATTTGGAAGATTTTTGGAGAATTTATTTAAAAAAACATGAGAAATACTGATGTTCTGAACATTGGCCTATGGAAAATAAAACCCAATTTAAAAAACCACATCGTCATCGCCTCTTTTGTAATATAGATGAGTGTAGTAAGAAGTTTCGTTTCTATTTAAATACGATGTAGGTTCCTTAAGGATTGTAAAAGACCAACATCTAGGATCCCTTACAATTCGGATCTGTATATCTTTAAGAAATAATCGCTTAACACATGTAACTATGAAGGCTATGGTTACGTATGACTATCGACATTACTTATACGCCATTAGGATTTTTAACTTTTAAGCTATACCAAAATATAAGAAGTGAAACATAGAATCCCGCCAACTATTAATAATATTAAACGTGTCTATTCCCTCTTATAAAAGAGATTATCCTACTTTGTAATTTTACTTCTAAAGTAATACCTCTTCTGTCTACAGTTCCGCCCTTTTATAATCATTAACAAATCTACTTTAATTTCTTACGGGCATAATTTATTCCATTCCCTTGCAATTTAAATCCTCTATTTCGTAATATAGTCACGATAACATAGCAATGCTGCTACTAATTTTTATTTACAATTTGCCACCAATATTTCAGGTAGTGATTGCATGCAACAGACCGATTATCAGAAATGACTAGACGGTAAAACAGAAAGACTAAAAGATAGGCGAGAAAAAAACAAGTAAAAAAGAATCAGTCGCCTTTGCCGACAGAGATATACCCTCAGCCTTTGTTGATTAAAATAATTTTTAGGGGGTTTTCAAAACAATATGGATATGATTAAAGCGCAAAAATTTGGGGGGATATCGATAGATAGGTTTTTTTAAACTAAGTTTCGACAATATTAAGAGTACCATTTTAGCGAATATTTTGGGGGAGGTATCGGAAAGTCCACTCCTTTCACCTTCGAATTTCATCAAATATTTGTAGTCCGGTCAAAATAGACATTGAAATAGCAAAAATTCCCACAAAGCTGAATTTTGGTGGAGAGCTAGGGTTTGCCATTAGAAGCAATGTCCTAAAAGTCCCCATCGATCCCATGTGTGCAAAAAAATTATTCGGGGTCAAAGGTCAAAATTTAAGGGTTTTTAGGTTTTCGAATTTATTTTTTGAAAACGGTTAGTCTAATCAAAATGTGACTAAAGTAAATATTGTAGACAGAAAAATTATCTACAAGTTTGACCCTTATAATTTTTTTCATAGAAGGAGCCATTCTTGAGATATAGCTGTTCTAAAAAACACATGATTTTTATGCACTTATAAGGGAAATATGCACATATTCAGAAGAAACGGCTAAAATAAGCGAAGTAATCGGGTCTGTCCCCCAAAAAATATATATTTTCTTGAAGAGCGAAATTATAATATTCTTAAAAAAATTCCAACAAAATCAGAGTGTGTTTAGTATAGTTATTCAGTGTTAGAGTCATTTTATGCAAAAATAGCCCATTTAACACACATGTATAACACTATGCAACACTGAAAATGCAAACAACTTCTAGCATGGATTTTTTGAAAGTACATATTTAGACTACAAAAACCCTAGTTGGGTTTTGTCCTGTCAGATCCAGTTCGGATTTTATGGCCTCATCTAAACCGGGCTAAATTTTCACTTTTTTGCATTTATCAGGCCTTTATCTCAGAAACGAATAGGAATTTGGCCTTGCTGTCTTTAGCAATATTGTAGCCCTAAACTAGTAGAACTTATCTCTTGAAGAAACCACATAAGAAAAACTCCATAAAGGGCATCAAATCTATAAAATATAGAAAATTTTACATAATTGCTGAAATTCGGGTCAGTATCGGCTAAACTATTGGGAGTTGAACCAAGTAACCTTTTGCCCCTTCCAAATAAAGTTCTCGACAATTCTTTAGAACATTCTGAAACTCTAAAATGCTTAATTCATGTTGTTTCAGCATCATATCTTTTACAGCACGTATTTCAAACCCAGTTCACACCAACAGTTTATTCTCGCATTTCGGATTTCACCACATTATTGACATTTTTATTAAATCGTCATTGAAAAATGTACTGAAAACAACGGCGAAGAGGCATTTTACAACAATGACATGTTCTGAAGAGTTGTGTATTACATTCCAGGGAATATTTTTCCAAAAGAAAATATTCAGAAAAAATTAACGGTTTTGGAGATACGGTGCGAAATGTATAAAAATTGTGGAATTTTTGCATATATTTTGAAATTTGAGGCAATAAATGTAGTTTTTCGAGTTCATTATTTCTCCAAATATTTTATTCTTGCCCTTATCTACAAATTTGCTTCAGAGGTCAGAAGAAGATTCGCATTGGTTTCAGAGATATAGCCCCGAATTTCTTTAAAAACTCAATATTTAGCCATGTTTAGATGGGGCCATAAAATCCGAGCTGGATCTGACACAACAAAACCCAACTAGGGGTTCTGGTCGTTTGGGTCTGTGCTTTCAAAAAATCCTCAGTTCGAATTGTTTGCACAAGATTACCTTAAAAATGTTGCACAGTGTAATCGAAAGCCCAACGGGAACGACCCCAACGAAAACTCTCCGATTTTTTTCAAGTTTTGTCCGAAGGTAGGGTTTGTTGCGCTGATTACGGAAATGTATAATTTTCAACGGTTGCGGATCCGGTTCGCCGGTTAAAAACCGGGTTAGACCCGGTTCTACTGAACCGATTACTGCAAAGTGGATATCGTTTGAAAGCTTACGGAAGTATCTAACACACAGTGTCGTTACTTTAACCGGTTCGCCTCATAATGTACTTACGCGGCTAATTTTTTATTTGACCTTTAGATCGAGATATCTCGAAAATGGTAAGTCTTTTTTAAGAATCATAAAGACCAATCTTGTAGACAATTATTGAATCTACAACTTTTACTTTAGCGGGCTTTTGCTTAGTATTACCGTTTTTGAGAAAAATTAAAAAAAAACTGAATAACGCCTCCAAAATGACTTTTGACCCCGAATAACTTGTTTTGCACACATGGGATGGATGGGGACTTTTAGGACGTTGCTTTTAATGGCCAACCCTAGCTCTCCACCAAAATTCAGCTTTGTGGGAATTTTTGCTATTTCCCCCTTATACGCATGTCTATTTTGACCGGACTATTGAAGAAATATTATGATATCCAAAGTGTGGACGAACGCAGTATTCGGTTCGAGCTCTCCAGTCGCTACATATGGTGCCAAAGGGGGGTTTTACAACTTTCGGTCTTCTTTCTCAAGAAGTATAGACTTGCCCTTAAAAAACTTTTACTTGTTGCTTTTTACAAGTTGCTTCAAGAAAAATCAAAGTGATCCGAGAGCAGGTCTTAAAGTGAATTTATGCAATAATGTGTGTGGGAGGTACCCGACGGAGTGGACAAATATAGTCCATATTCGAACCTGACCTATACCGGGTAGATAAAGTATGGACCAAATCTGTCACTCCCATCAAGAGTAATCGTACGCACAATTTTTCCGAACATTTTTGAACTTTTGTGGGGGAGGTACCTGAAGGAGTGGACCGATATGGCTTACCTTCGAACTTAAGCTAAGTTTGCACAAAATATTACGAATGCCAAATTTTGAACCGAAACGGCAGATCCGTTAGAGAGTTATCTTGCGCTTCAACCACTACACACGGTGTCATAGGGTTTTTTTGTAACTGTCAGGCTATTTTCTCAGGAAGAATGGACTTGCCCCTGATGAAACTTATACCGTCGTATGGGGGGCAGTGAATACAAGTAGTTACAACAAAAATCAAAGCGATTCGAGAGCAGGTCCTAAACTGAACTTTTCCGAAATTTTGTGTGAAACCGATTGATTCCATATTGTAACCTTATCTAAGTCTGTTACACATTTCACGATGTGCCGAGTATGGACCAAATCGGTTACTTCCTTCAAGAGTTATCGTGCGCACAAATTTTCCGAACATTTCAGAACTTTTGTGGGGGAGGTACCGGAAGGAGTGGACCGATATAACCCATCTTCAAACTTAAACTAAGTTTGAACAAAATATTACGAAGCCAAATTTTGGACCGACTCGGTTGATCCGTTTGAGAGTTATCGTGCGCTCCAGCACAGTCAGACAGACAGACGGACGGACGTGGCTAAATCAACTCCAAAATTTCTGGAACACATTTCGTTAGCAAAAATGCTGAGGGTATAAAAAAAAAATTAAGTTAATAAACCGTTATATGTAATCATGTAACGCAAGTTAATTTATAACGCGTCATTAAATGCATGATGACTATGTGTCCGTCCAACTAATAGTCCGAACATTCTTAAGGTAGATTTACATTAGGCAAATATTTGCTCCAGCGACCGGCAGTGTGCGCTTACTGAGAGCAAGTGAGCATAAATTCAATGTATTATTAACACTCACTTGATCTCAGTAAGCGCACAATGCCGGTCGCTGGAGCAAATATTTGCCTAATGTGACCTTACCTTTAGTCAAGAAGCCAAACCGAAAATACATAGTTTTAAATGTCGGTACTCCTTTACAAGTGTAACTAAATATAAACAGCTATAAAAATGACTCATGTAGAATTAAATGACAAGACTTTGAAGAAATCCACAGGCTCATTGCAAACGGACATTTATAGATATATAAATATGACAATATTAAAACAGAAAGAATAGCGAAGCCATTAAAAGTTATTGAGCCAACTAAAATCACGATAGTGTTATAAGTATTCCGTATAGCAACAGAAGATCTTGTCTTTCGCTATAACAACAAAATACTTTGTCTATTTTGATTTTTATACACACAAAAACACCCACAGAAGAAACGTTTGATGTCACAGTGCTCATTTATACAATTTTCGCATAGAGTTTTAGCGACAAGAAACTTATTTTCTCCCTTAAAAATATACACAATCATAAATTCCGCATTTAAGCCGGTTAACGAAAAGGGACTTAGTTGTGTTGTTTCGTTACTCTGCTGTGATATTTATTCTCCCTCTAAATCCTTTAGTTTGCATTGACTATACCTCTAGTTTGAAAAACCATTTCACATTTAGGTTTTTTCCTAACTGTAGATGGGAATTTTTTCCATTTCATTTGTGGGAAATGTTTCCACCGGCATTCGCGTCGATGTTGTTGGCACTACCATGTCCTCTTGTTATACCCTACACCACTATGTGGAAAGGGTATTATAAGTTTGTTTTGGTAAAAATTCATGTAACACCGCGAAATATTCGTCGGAGACTCCCAATGTGGTATACCAATCTTCATATCTCGGCGAGATAAAGCGATTTTGAGATGTGTGTCCGTCCGTCCGTGTGTACGTCTGTCCATTATAAATTGTAATCAAACTCCAGGCCGCAATTATGAACCGATCGTCACGAAATTTGGTATGGAGGTCGGTTTCACATCAGAATAGATCGCTATTTTAATTGGTGATGATCGTGAAATATTTAGCGGGTGAAATGGACCAAAAACATAATTTTTATCCGATTTTGTAGCTGCTCTGTAGGTCGCAATAATAGTCCGATCGCCTCGAAATTTTAAATAAGGTAAGAGTATATGACAAAGAAGAAGCTTGTAATTTGAGATGACGATCAGATAATATTTAGAGGGCTAAACGGACCACAACTTTTGTGTGAAAATTTTCCTGGAAGAGACATTCCGGGCATGTAAGCTGTACTTGGAAGAGAAACGCTTGACCTTTCTATTGATGTCAATTGTACGTGGTCAGAAAACAGAGCTACAGTCAATATATCCAGTTTTTTTGTTTGTAGTGTTATCATAAACACACTAGAGGTCGCAATTACAGCTCAATAGTCGCGAAATTTTGCTGGAGGTAAGAGTTTAGGTTGAAGAAAATGCCTATAATTTTACATGATGATCTGATATTATTTAGCGGGTGACATAAAAAATTGCTTTTGTATGAAAAATATAAAAATTTTATTTTTGGTCCATATTTTAATTCCTGGAGGGCATATACCGGCAAAGTAGCTTACATGTGGAAAAATAATTACTGACATTTCCCCTGATGCAAATTGCAACAATGTGTGTTCTAGATAACGGGCCTACTGCCTAATATATAATGGGTTTTGTGTAGAGAACCACAATTTCCTCCCATATTGTATCTATCATGACAGAGAATTTTTTCAGTTCATACAAATATTGCAGCATTTGGTCGCTTCGCCAACAATTGTATACTCTCGGCCTTTAGGGTAAAGGGAATATATACAAAATACGAACAAAGATGTGCCTCATCGAAATAATGGTTTTAGACCCCAAGTATATTTGTACGAAATTCGTTTCAGACAATTTGGAATCGATTTAGTCCTATCCGTTCATCTGTCTCTCTTACTGTCTAGCTGGCTGGTGCGCACTATACACTTCGTAATATTTTGCCCAAACATAGTTTAATTTCGAATATGGGCTATATCGGTTTACTCCTTCGGGCACCTCCCCCACAAAAGTTCAAAATTTGAGGTTATATCACCGTTAGCGCAGCTGACTTATACTATCTTCTTTGGTGTGTAATTGAATATGAATAACTTTGGGATTTATAAATTTGTTTGCATGCAAATTATTTGAATTTCTATTCGATATTAGTTATTTCTACCGGTATAAAATATATGTTTGATATCACAATATATAACCACAATGAACTATTTATATAATTGTTCCACAAACATCCCAGTAGAGACATGGGAGGCTTCTCTTATATCAATGGATTTATATCAGATCATTGATATGTGACCTAGTTTTTATTGCCGATTCCGAAAGGCATGCCCTAAGTTGCCACTTGTAGAGAAGTTTTTCATTGCTGAAATACTCTGGATATATCGCCAACATTACAAAGGGGTATTTTGCCACCGTTGAAATTTTTATGTGGCCAGGCCTGGGCATCGAAACCGGGCATTCAGGGTGCAAGGCGGTTGCACATAGCTAATTCCTAGAGGTTGTGGTGTAGGGTATCACATGGTCGGCCTCGTCCGACTATAGACTTTGCTTACTTGTTGTTATTATTGTTGTTTTAAAAATATGTTGAATAGAATTGTGCCAATTTAGTTCAATTGAACGACCTAGTTCATTATCTAGTTCAATGGACTCCAGTCGTTTGTATGAAGCGTATACATAATATCGTACGTTAGTTTGTGTGACTTTACTCATACGTTTTTGAACTACGACAGTGAACTATGAACTAGTTTGCCCAACTCTAATGTTGAGTTAATCCCTTATAGATGTCAGAAGTTATGGGTTAAATGTGTCTGCATACCTTCAACCCCATTTTGTGTTATTTGTGTATGTTCGCCTTACACACCATAGAATAATAACAACAATAATATCAAAACAATGCTGTCATTTTAAAGTCATTGCAAAAATCGTTTAATACAACGTCTGTGGGAAACGAATGTGCGTTTGTACTTATATTAAAGTGTGGGAGACCAACAACAGTTGGCAAAAATCAAAGTTAGCAACAACAAAACTTAAATAAACAATTGTTTTTGTATGTTTAAAAGACACCAAAAACATAACACAATGTTAAGCAAATAAGGGCACAGGCGTAGCGTTACGTTAGCGAAAATATTCCTTTATTTACCCCATAAATTAAACAGGCAGGATTGTAGACAAAACGAACTCACACAGTAAAAATAACATTATAAAGTCTGTATGGTGCCAAATATTATCTATACAAAGAGGCGAAACTTATTGCTGATAATTATTTCAATCCCAGCAAAAATTAGTTCCTTGTTTGAGGGGTCTAACGTAGACAAAGTTTGCTCTCCTTTTCATTGAGGTTTCTGTATACTAACACGTCCATGGGTCTAAAATTATTTGCGTTATAATTTTTTCAAAACCAACATCACCATGAAAAGTGAAAGTACAGCAGTTTTGTGTTTGGTAGGAAATATGGTGTGCGAAAGACAACTGTTGTGGGGTTGGATAATTGATTTGCATTTAGAAAACGAATCAAATAATGTTTTTTTCTCTAACTCAAAGGAATTTCCCCGCACAAAAGAAATAAAAGACTTCTTGCAAGCATGAGACCGCCGGAACGTAAATATTTATTTGCGATGAAAGTTTATTTGCGATTTATAATTATTTCTTTATTTGATGATGAAGAAGAATTCGAGCCATGAGGTGGTGGTTGATACCCCATTGGAATCTGTGCAACAGAAAATATAATGGCGAATAAAAAACCATTAGGAAGAAAATAAAAAATGAGATTACATAGAACTCTGCCATAATCCATAAAGAAACAAAAAATAATGTGAAAACTTTCTATGTATTTTGCTATTTGAAATGAATTAATTTAATTATGGGGTGATAGTGCCATTATAGCACCATTGTTGGCACAAAATTGATTTTTTTAATTGAATGAAAATTGAATTAGTGGTGGCTTCTTACTGTAACTCGATACACTTACTTAGATTGCTGTAATTGAAGTTTGATTAGGACTTGTAATATTGACGTTCGAAGATCCTTATAATTTAGATATCAAAGGATGGAAATATTAAGATGAGAGAAATAATGTGAGAAATGCTAAAATTTTTATAAAAAGCAACATTCTTATAACAAATTTTGATACCAAATATTTATAGTTCACAGCAAATACCATGGTATAACTGTGAGACATACTCACAGGTTTTTAAATATTACTATCTACATGTTGCTATCGTTGTTTTTTCTCCTTGAATGTTTTGTAAACGAACACAAATTTTCATGGATCTTCCAAAAATCACACAAATTTTTTGTAGGTATCAGAACGCTCCAGAAAGTTGCAAAAGTCTTCTTAAAACAGGTATTTCATCGGAATATCCACCGTAAATTTGCCAATTCTCTGGTTGAATTCTTTGTATGTAAAGCAAAAAATATTCTTAGCTTGAATACAAAAACCAGAGATATTCAATACGCAACTAATACTAAACACCAGAATTCTGAGACACCTTTTTAATCTCTTAAGAGAGCCTTTAACTTTAAGACACACTTCGAGTTTTTTGTTTATTTTGCTAACTAGAATTTTTTTAAATGGTTTTATTTAGCTCACCCCGTTTGTTTTATTTATTCTTGGGTCAAATTTAGTAATTCAAATTTCACCCTCTTCCTGTCAACCGATTAATCTGAAATTTTGTATACACTTTGGATTTTGGTGACAATACAATTATATTTATTCATTATCATTATAAATTCAAGATGGCGGCCGCTACAAAATGGCGGATAACGTAGGTTTTATCAATCCCATAAATATGGGTATCAAATGAAAGGGCTCAACAAGCATAATACAAAATACTATAAAAAAATTTAAATCCAAGATGGCGGCCGCTTCAAAATGGCGGATAACGTAGGTTTTATCAATCCCATCAATATGGGTATCAAATGAAAGGGCTCAACAAGCAGAATACAATATACTATAAAAAATTGAAATCCAAGATGGCGGAATAGAGGAGTTGGACTGCAATAAACTAACGGGCAAGAAACCTTGCAATAATGAAGCACTAAACGAATTAAACAGAATGCGAAATAAAAACTAAAAACTAGAAATAAAAATAGGTAAAAAAACTTTTTAGGTTAAACGGTTTTATTATTAAACATACATGCAATGTTTAAGATAAATGTACTAAAAACCAAAAAATAATAAAATAGATACAGTCGTGGGAATTATAAACATATGCATAGACTAGACTAAAACAAAACCATGGGGCACGTCAATTGTCTACAAATTATCGACTTAATGTGCGATAGAAGAATCGTTTAATTCGTCGTTAGGCAGTTGGCCCGCAGACGGTGAGGAAATTACTTACTATTTCTTGCTCATGGAAATTCCAATAGTTATACTCTCCATGTAAATAAAAGAGATGTTTCAACTAGTTTATCGTTGGACATTCACACTGCTGCCTGGCGAGGAAGCGTTTCACTGCTCGTACTTTGTCTTTAATCGACAAAGTACTACTCGCTCACCATTATGAAACCCTAAACCTCGCTTATAATCGAGCTTGCTAGCTTGTTTCCACATTCTAGCCCTACTTATCACACGTCCATCGTTGTCGGTTGAACAACTGCCTAATTATACTGTAACATTACAAAACGAACATTTTAATCAACGATTGTAGACAATTGACGTGCCCCACGGTTTTATTTTAGTCTAGTCTATGCATATGTTTATAATTCCAACGACTGTATATATTTTATTATTTTTTGGTTTTTAGTACATTTATCTTAAACATTGCAATGTATGTTTAACATAAAACCGTTTAACTTAAAAATTTTTTTACCTATTTTTATTTTAATTTAGATCTCAGAGGTATTTTGTGTAACACAGAAGGGTATTCGACATACCAACGTAAGAACTCAGAGCTCTTCAGTATAAAACAGACGAAGACCTCTAAGGTCCTCTGTTTATAAATATAAAGTTTAAAAGAGGTCTTCTACTTAGCAGCAGTAGTCTTCTTAGTCTACTGCGAAGATTCAGAAGATCTCTGAGGACTCCCGTAAAGCCTTTGAGGTCTTCAGTATAGCCAGAAAAATTCTTTGAGTTGTTCCAAATTGTATCACAAAGCCTCCTGATAGCAGCAGAGCAACAGAGTCTTTTGGTCGGCAACAGAAACCCCCTTAGATTTTCTGTCAAGCAGCCGAAGCCCTTGAAAGCCACTTATATAGCAAAAAAATGCTTCTGAAATTGTCTGTAGATCAACAGAAAGCTTCAGAGGTCTTTTGTTCAGCAACAGAAGTCCACAGTTTACCAATTGAAGGCTTATATGATTATTTGTATATCAACAAAAGAGCTTTGAGGACTTATGTTTGGCAACCGGTATAGCAACAGAAGGTCTACGAGGTCTCTTGTTTGAATTGAAATGAGGTCTGTCGTTTAGGAAGAGAAAGCCTTTGAAGTCTGTCGTTTAGGAAGAGAAAGCCTTTGAAGTCTTCTGTCTAGAAAAAAAGTCCTCTGAAGTCTTCTGTCTAGCAACAGGAGTCCACTGAGTTCTTCTGTAGAGTACTAGAAGGCCTCTGTTTTCGCCGAAATTATGTGTTTAAACCTCTGTGTGGTATGCTAACAGAAGACCTAAGAAGGCTTCCTCAAAGCAACAAAAGACATCTGAAGCATTTTCTTGGCAACAGAAGATCTTTAAGGTCTTCTTTATGGCGACAGAAAGTTCCTCAAGTCTTCTGTATAGTAACAGAAGGTCTTTGAGGTCTGCTGTGTAGCAACAGAAAGACTCTGAGTTCTTCTGTCTAACAACATAAGCCCTCTAAAGTGCGATTCTCTAACTAATTTTTTGAATTAACGACAAAAATGGGTAAAATGAAAATGCTTATTATTTTGGTAATTAACAATGTTTGTCGGTAAGTTAACGACGAATAAAAAGTAGTCGTAAAGTTCTACCGATAGCAAGAGTGTTGACAACTTTTATTTGAAGTTTTCATTCATAATTTTCTATTTTAATTTTACGCATTTTTGTCGATAACTCAAAAAATGAATTAGAAAATCCTACTACTGAGATCTTCTGTTTAGTAACAAAAGGTCTGTTTAAGTAAGAATTAATATATTTCAGTTAAATTTGCATTGTTTGGAAATGCTCGCTTTTCGCACTATTTTCATTGTGTTTAATTTGCATACACGTTAGAAAACGGCCTACTCCTTTTTTGTTACAACAGTGATCTGTCAGCTAGGAGTTTTCTAACGGGTGTTGTATTTGCGCCTACGCGACCTTTTGGCATTATTATTGACACTGACTTTGTTCAAAGGGGTCTGTGCTCTTTTGTGCATCAACAGTGCACCTCCGAGTTTTTCTGTTTATATGAGGTGTTTTGGGATACCAGGTCCTTGGTTTACGACAAAAGGGCTAAACGTTATTTTGTATATCGACAGAAACCCTTAAAGGCCTTCTGAAGATCCAGAGACGTCCTCGAAAGTCCCCTGTATAGCAACAGGAACTATCTGAATTGTTCTGTATGGCAACAGAAGGCCTGTGAGGCTTTCTGTATAGTATCACATTGTCTTTGGGGTCTTCATAGTAGTAACAATACCTTTAAATCATTAAAATCGAGCAAATCTGTTTATGCTAGTTACCATCAACCCTAGTGAAATGTGAGACAAATTTCCCAGAATTTACTTGCCGTGTCTCACCATCTGTTTGTCCGATAAGAGTAATTGGCATTACAACTGTAAGAAATTGCGATATGATATTATAATTTTGGCTGAAGTCTAAGGAAAAAACCTTGAAGCTTCTTCAAATCAGACATTCTGATGTGGAGTTTTCCATCATCTCTATTTCTATTTCACATGTAAAAAAGAAAGGTAAAGCAAAAGAAAAACATGCTCACAAATTTAACAGAAAAGACTGTTTTCGTAATGCTAAGGGCTAAATAAGATTTAAATTTCATAGAATTTTCCACTGAAAAAAATGAGATTGCAAGGACAGTGCAATGAATGAATGGATGACGAAACAAAGGAAAAAGAAAGCGATGCAATGGCCATTTTAATGACGAGATGGTGCTGTTCATGATGAATGACAACGAATTTGATATGGTGATGCTGGCAATGCTCCTGAAAAAATGAAATGAGACATTAATGTCGTCTACAATTCTAGCTAGTGCTACAATGCCAATCTGTGTTTGAACGGCGACGTTTTGTAAAACAAGGGAAGTTGTTACTAAAATGACATTCACCTTGAAGAAATTGGTGTTTTAATAGAGATAAAGAAGCAAAGCAAAGCATCATCAAGGAAGCCAATGCAAGCAAAAGTGCCACACAGTACGAGAAGATTGTATTTGGAAGACAGATAGAGTCACAGAAGCCCTATTCAGGGCACACTGTAATGATCGACTATATTATTGCAATTAGAATTATGTCGAAGGCAAACAGTATTGGCTTCCTTTTAAGAAAAAATCACTTATCAGGAGATTGTTACGACACATTAGAACTTTGTCAGCTGAAAGGATTTCCGGAGGAGTTATGGAGGGAAATATGTAAAAGCATGGAAAATTCTATGTTATGTACTGTTTGACATTGAGAAACAGAATTTGAACTTCGAGGCTTAAAGGATATAATATATAAAAATATTTCCTATCGTAAAAGAAGTTTGGCTCATAATCGGCATTTCCCATGTAAAAATAGTGTGTCTATAATCTCGTCGAATAGTGAGAAACAGGGATTTGAGATATTAAGATATGATTTGTATCTGAGAGGTCTGTGTAAAACAGGCAAAGGAACCTTTAGCTTTCTGTTACTATTACACGGTGCTCTTGAAACAATTTTAAATGGAAGGTGCTTACACCTTGGAAGTTTTTGCGGATTCGGAAACCACAATGTTAATAGATAAGAAATTAAAAAAAAACAAAAACATCGCCGGAGCGCTTTTTAAATAAATCGCGATTAAGTTGACATTTTTAGGGATTGTTTAGGTTTTCACGATTTTGCTTAGAAGCCGCAAGCCCTATCAAAATAGGACTAAAGAAAATGTTGTAGCTATGAAAATTCCCTGCAAGATCGTCTTTTTTGGTATTTTCGTAGTTCTTACCATTTTTGAGATATAGAAGTTCAAATTGGAACAATTCACAGACTGTATCGCCCCCTTATAAAATAATGTCATGAAGGGTGCGTCTTAACTAACTTTTGATGAAAACCGCTTACACAGGGAAAGTTTTTGTGAATTCTGAAACAGCAGTGTTCATAGATGAGAAAAATCCAAAAACAAGAAAAATCGCTGTAGGGATTTTTAAATAAATCGTGGTCAAAATTCACATTTTTAGGTTTTCACGATTTTGCGTGGAAACCGCAAGTCCAATCGGAATGGAGCTAAAGAAAATGTTGTAGCTGTGAAAATTGTCTAGAGGATTGACGTTTACCATTTGTTCCCAGCCTGTACCATTTTTGAGATAAAGAAGCTCAGTTTACATTTTTAGGTTTTTTTGTTATGGTTTCGCGATTTTGCTTGAACACGGTAAGTCTTATCGGCATGGGACCTGAGAAAATCTTATAGCTGTGAAAATTCTCTACAAGACTGGCATAAGTAACTTATCCTAAGTTGTAACATTTTTTTAGATATATAAGTTTAAGTTGGAAATTTGCAGTCATGACATTGTTTTATAAGGGGGCGATACAGAATTGAATTGAATTTGAATTGTCCTAATTTGAACTTCTATATCTCAAAAATGGTAAGAACTACGAAAATATCATAAATGACAATCCTGTAGAGAATTTTCATAGCTACAACATTATTCTTTAGTCGCATTCTGATAGGGCTTGCGGTTTCTAAGCAAAATCGTGAAAACCTAAACAACCCCTAAAAATATCAACTTAAATCTCGATTTATTTAAAAAGCGCTCCGGCGATTTTTTTGTTTTTTGATTTTTCTCATCTATAAACATTGTAGTTTCAGAATCCGCTAAAACTTCCGAGGTGTAAGCACCTTCCATTTAAAATTGTTTCAAGAGCACCGTGATTATGAATGCCTCGAGGCATTCTGTTGCTAAATAAACGACCTACGAAGTTTTTTGTTGTTATACATAGGGATTATATTCATATGGACCGTTGCTATTAGAAAGTGCTCTGAGGTCTTCTTTAGAGTATTTGTTTAGAGCTTCAGTAGGCCTCAGAAAATCTCTGTAGAGCAACAGATGGGTCTGAGAACCGGCGTGGCCAGGGGGCCTAACTACCCGCCGTATTTGTAATTTTTTATACATTCTTTTTGATATTTAACTCACAAAACGTCAACTTTTGCATTTCTGACTACTTCCCTGGATCTGGCGGCTTCTTAAGAACAACAAAAAACATCCAAAGTTATCCGTAGAACAGCAGAAGATTCTAAGGTCTTATGTAGAGTACCAGTTGGCCAACCGATCACCTCTGAGGTCTTCTGTAGAGCAACAGAGAGCCATTAAGATGTTCTTTAGAACACCAAGAGGTCTCTAAGTTCACCTGAAGAGCAGCACAAGCCTTCTAAGGTCTTCTGTAGAACATCAGAATGGTTCTGTGGTCTTCGGATGAACAACAAAGACCTATGAGGCCATCGGTTAAGCTAGGGAAGACCTCTGAGGTTTCCTGTGGGCTAACCGAACACCACAGCAGATTTCTGTAGAGAATGAATATAATATGTCTACAACCTTCTGTTGTTAAGTCGATGATCCTCGATGCCTATAGTGTTATTAAGAAGGCCTTCAGGCTTTCTGTTAACATACGAAAGGCCCTTAAGCGGGGTACACACGATCAGTTTAGACATATACAAAATGCCTCCGAGACCTTATGTTACAATGCAGAACACCATAAGTATATCTGCTCTAATATGTATATGTAAATGTTGCCGACAGCACTCCATGTCGTTTAACCAAACCTATTTTTAGAACACTTCATTTACTAACAATATACCTTGAAGTAAATCTCCAGTAAATACTGATTTATCAATTTTGGACATAAACCCTTTACTCAACGACCCCAATTAAGAACAAGTCGATTATAAAACCAACCAGAAGATGTCAAGTATTTTAAGTGTTTGTGTGTTTGCGTTTTCATCTTTAGACTCCTAATCCCAGAACACAGAAAAATAAGAACAACCACAGGCTCGAACACACAGATTTTGTGGAAAAGATATTACCTTCTACCGTGGATAAAGATGGTTGATGGGCAGTAACACTGCATTCAAAACCTTTACGACAATATGTCAAAATGTAAATAGTTGTAGGCATTATTTCTTCATTAAATCCCTAAAACACATTTTACGCTCGTAAAGTGCGAATGAGGGACAGAATGCGAGACAGATAATGACATTTATGACTGACGGCTATTATGTCTGCAATGTCAAGCGTAAAAAAACCAACAATGGGAAACAATTTTAAGTCATTTTGTTGTGCCGGTTCTATTTATTGTCTTGCATGGTTCCTTTGGCAACCTCAAAAGGGAAAATATGGCGTTAAATGGTTATTTTGTGTTTGTGAGATTTTACGGCTGTCATATAATTGACAACAGATTCATTGTTGAAATTTTCGACAATCACAACAATAAGTTTTGCGTACAATCAACTTGTAGAATTTTCTTATTGCTGTGGGCTCCCTACAAGAGGTTCTTTGACACTCATCTCCTTTGTCATTACTGAGAACTTTCCTTTCTTAGCCTTCAGTAGTCATCTGTGCGCTCTGGAAACAAGCTTTTTCCTTGCGTGTGAATATTCATGATGAAAATCATTTCAATAATCTTTATAACAATTTTGTATGTTATTTCCTCGAATATTCTTTGGTTGTGGTTTTGGAGAAATTATCGTCCGAGTTTGATAAAAACAAGAATAAGATTTTATGATCTTGATAAGGGTTGGAAAGTTTGTTTTTGTTTTTTTTTTAACATGTTTGTTATTTCCTGCAATATCCTGTTTTTTTACTTGAAACACGAAGGAATGTGTTTTCTTCATTGTTTGTTTGTTTGCTTTCAAGCAGAATGGACAACAAGTGTAAGAGTAAATTAATTTTTAGCAAAAAAGTAATTTTTTTCTTGTAACCAAGGTTTTGGAATCGAAAAAAAAACTGAAGTCATCTATAGTAAAACTTTTAACGAGAAGATTAAATTAAATATTTTTCTAACAATAGAATATAACTAAATTTACATTTATTAGCAGTTTTTAAAATTGTGGGACCATAACGTCATACAGAATGCCTCTTAGGCTTTATTTTTGTTATCAACAGGTAGCTGTAGTGGGATTCTGTAACTCATTTTTGCTGTTATCGATAATTGTCGGTAAAATTAAAATACTTATAATTTCGATAATTAACGAATTTTTTCGGTAAGTTAACGATGAATAAAAAGTAGTCGCTATCCTCTACCGACACAAACAGTGATGCCAACTTTTCTTTATATTTTTAGTCATAATTTTGCGATTTAATTTTACCGATTTTTGTCGGTAACATCCAAAATGAGTTACAGAAGTCCACTACTGGAGTCTAATATACAGAACACAAGGTTAATTTCATACCTTAAATAGATGGCTTCTGCTGGGGAAAATTATAAAGGTATTTCATTCATTTCTTAAGAGAAAGCATTCGAGGACCACTTGCTTCTACACACAAGACTATGGTTGCTGTAAAAAAACGCCAAGTGATATAACGAATGAAAGAATGTCACCTTTGCTGACCCACAGAAAATCCCTCTGGAGACCTCTGCATAGCAACAAAAGGCCTATGAAGTCTTCTGTATAGCAACAGAACGTCTTTGAGTTGTTCTTTAATGCAACACAAGGTCTTCTGAAAAGTAACAGGTGACCGTTGAGAAGCATCGTTATCATAAAATCACTAAAATCGAAAAAATCCTTTCTTGCTCTCTTCCATCGGTCCCAGTGAAAAATAAGAAAAATCTCTTAGAATACATGAGTTTGTCTTATAAGAGTATTTGACATTAAAACGGTAAATTTGCGGCAGGATATTATAATTTCTGCACTGTTTGACTTAGTTCTAGGAAAATCTCCATGCACCTTTATCAAATCAGCCATTTATTTGTGGAGCTTTCCATTAAAATAACGGACTTAAAGCGAGGTTATAGAAAAACTACAACAAAAATAACCTAAATAGAATACTGTATTTTGTTTGCGTAATCGTTAGAGCTAAATAAGATTTAAATTTTATAGAAAATTCCACCAAAAGAAAATTACATTCTAAATGCAGTGCAATGAAGGAAAGAGGAATGAATGACAATACAAACAACAGAATGTAAAACAATGACCATAATGATGAGATGATGCTGTTCAAGATGAATGAGACTGAATCCGATGCGACGCCGCTGCTCCTAATGCTCCTGTAAAATGTAAATGAGACATTGATATCGTCTACAATCTTAGCTATCAGCTAGTCCTTCAATGTCATTCCATGTTTGAAAGACGACGTTTTGTGTAATGGTGGAAGCTGTTACTAAAATGACATGCACGGTGTACAAATTGATGCTGAAATATAGATAAAGGAGCAAATCTTGTCATCAACAACAAAGCGAAGGACAACACTGTAAAGAGCGACTAAATGATTGCAATCAGGCTAATGTAGAATGCAAACGGAATTGGATTATTTTTAAAGCAGTTTTACATTCTCAGGAAATTGCTACGACACAGACAACTTTTGTTGTTGTCTTTGTTTAAACTGATAAATCTTACAATGATTTCCGGAAGAGATATTTATATGATGAAAAGTCAAAAAAATTAACATTAATGAAGCCAAGGTTTACACTGTTACAATTCGCGAAATATTGCAGTGTACCACGAAATATGATCAAAGTTGGATCAAACGAAGTGTTTTTGATCAATGCTCAAAAATGTTGCTATCAAAATTAATTTGCACGGAAGCTATGATCGCGTTAATGAATAAAAATAGGAAAAGCAAACGAGTTTTTTACGTTGATATTCGATTGTGGGTTAAACTGTTTAAATTACTGATATCTGTCAAAAGTAAAATAGGAAGAATACAAAATGAAGATTACACTTCTAATGTATCACAATTCAAAATCTCCACTACATCCACCTTTTATGGATGCTGACATTTTGAAGCCAGATTTTAGTTGTTTTTTTGTATTTTTGATCTAACTGCGACACACATTCGGGTATTTCAGAAAACATATAATAGTATCAAAGTACTCGCGATTACGTATAATTTGATATGTATATTGACCATGTAGCATCATCATCACCACAGCAGCACAGTAATCCACTGTCAAAGGCCAAAATTTAGTGCGATATTTTTTCGAAAAACCCTAATTTTTTGGGTACAGTATTTTCAATATCCTTTTGATTGTGCTGGGACCCCAAGATATTTTAGTTTTTTGACGATCCGGATCATATAAATCGAAAAATTTACAAAAGATATTTTTTAAAATATCGCGGATTTAATCGCGTTTTCTGTGGATCGTTTCTTTTCAATAAAGAAACTGACACATCATTCGCGTTTTTGCGAAAACAGCGGTGTAAACAATTTAGTGGCATGGGAGTTGCATCCGATTTATCCCAAAAATAGTGTGTGATGCTACATCCACGGTTCTTGATAGATTTTATTGAACTAGGTATAGATCGATGTTATTTTGTCATGGATGATAGTGAAATCGGATGCGCATAAAAAGTGTATGCACTTTGTGCAATTTATAAGAGTTATGCAGTTTATTGCATACTAAACTGCAGACGATGCTACATCATAGCGGCCAAAGTAAGACTTGGTAAATGTATACAAACGAAAAGAAAAGAAAACATTTCGTTTTATCCGGAAACCGCATGCGCATCAAGTTATTTTGAGGATTTCGCGATTTACAGTTTCAAGATTATACCCCACTTAAAGGAACCCCAAAATTTATTTGAACGATACTCATATCTTCCGCTAGATGTCAGCGTGAAATCGAGAAGTGATTAGAATAAAGAATGTGATTTTTTGCGTCAAATTTAACTAAAACAGAAGAATAACTCCGACTTATTTTTCCTACATTTTCTTCAACTAACTCACAAAATAAATTTTAAAAAATATTTTGTCTTACGGAAATTTTATAAATTTGTTTGTTTTTGCTATAATATGCAAACCACTAATCGGATTTGTATATTTTTGGTTTCATTTGAATCTTCCCGATGTTTAGATTACGTACATATTTTAATATATTTTTCAGATGCATAAACAGCTTGAATTTTGTTAAAACAAGTTGCAAACTAGGAATTGTTTTGAATTCTTTCCTAATTTCCACGAAAATGTAAAACTTTTTCACTAAAGTTATGGGACCTCAGTAAACACATAGTATGTAGGAAGCCATAAATTAACAATGTTTCTCGATAAAATGAAAAGCGTTTTTATAAGATTTTTTTTCTAATAATCAGAATTGAAACCGCCATAACTTTTGCGCGCAATATCCAAAATTAGTATCTCGAACAGATTTGAGAATGGGAATTTTTTCTGAATCATTGTACCAAAAATCATTCAAGTAGCGTCAAAAAATGGAATATTAAAAAATTCTGACCTTTCCTCATATAAGGAAACTTATACTCGTAATATGTAGACGTGAAAATCCTATGGCGATTATTGTATTTTTAGTTTGAAAAACAATTAGTTAAGCTAAGTTTGAAGCTTAAAGGATATAATATACACAAATATATGCCACGCTGAAAGAAGTTTACAGTAATAGCCGTCACTTCTCATGTATAAATCGCATTTACATGGTCATTCTAATGAAGTTGATTTCACTTGGATGGTAATGCTGAACATTGAGTAGTATAACTGATGGATGTATTTGCAAAAATTGAGATGTATTTTTCTCATTATTTCCATCTAAGATCACTGTTTGTATGTAGAAAACAACAGAGACATTGTTGCTAGGATGAAGGCCTCTGAGGCGTGCAACAACAAAGGTCAATTTAAGACTCCTTAGGCTTTCTATTTGATAATTTAAAGAATATTTCTGAAGTCTTCTGTTGCAAAACAGACGATCTACGAGAATTTTTCTACCATACTTGCTATTAGGGAAAATACTCTGATACTTTCTTAAAATATACAGAAATACGCTGACGCCTTTTGAGGTCTTCTGTTGCATTACAGAAGAACCGGAGGACTTTACAAAAGCCGTCTGGATCTTATGTTGCAATACAGAAGACGTATTATGAGTCTTTTTGCTACTACACATAAAAATTTGACGACACCTGTATATGTCATTTAACTAAACTTGCTTACAGAAACCTCGTTCTCTTAACAATGGACATTTATGTAAATCTCCACGTAATTCTGGTTATAACTTTCGGACATTAACTCTTTACCCAACGATCACAACTAAGAAGAGGTCGACAATAAAGCCACAAGAAGATGTCAAGTGTTTTATGTGACTATGTTATTGTGGTTTAATCTTTAGCATCACACACACAGATTTTGCGGAAAGGATATTGGCTGGTAGGCAGAAAAACTGAATTTAAAAGCTTTGAAACAATATGTCAAAATGTAAAAAGTTGTAGGTTGTATTTCTTCATTAGATCCCATGGTAGCACAAACAATGTAAAGCAAATACTACAACAAACACAACTCAACAACAACCACATAGAAAATTGTTTTTGTATGTAATGTTAGTATCACCGGTATATGTAAACAAAACAAGGAAATATCTATAAATTATTGAAATTTAAAAACTAATATTTTTCACATTTCATTGAGAGCCTGTTTAACTATGTCGAACGTAAATGAAAAAAAAAGAAAATTTAACTTGATTGGTATGATTTCCAAATTTTGTAGTTATTTCGAAGCAAAAACAAAGTCAATATTATAATGAAAAGCAAAGTTTTGGTGTTTGTGTTCGCATTCATTTTCTTTCGACATAGTGAAAAAGGCCCTAAATATTTTGAAAAACATCAATGAAAATTCGTTTCATTTTCAATTTGAAAGTTTCCATATCATTTCACTAAATGGATAATTTCTCTCAGAAGGTAGAATTCGTGCTAAAATCGTTGGGATCGCTGGAAATTCGTTGAAAAAGGTGAAGCTGTTTCAGTCTTTTGTTTTTTAAATCAAAAGGCACATGTTTATTAGGGCTTTATTTTTTCAAATTTAACAAAATGCCACACATATTAACAAATGTTGTACATCCTCTGTAAGTGGTGTTTTAGTGTGCGGCTCGTCGTTCGGACTTGGATGAGGTTAGATGTCCTTGATATGAAGAAGTATTTATGATAAACAGTTTTTTTGGAATGACATATTTTTTCCTCATAAAATATATATCCTTAATATACAAGGAGAATATAAAGAAAAATATAAGTCCATATTTACATTAGCCAATGTTCCTTGTGGCAATTGTCAGTTTGTGGGTGACAGAGGGTGTCACATACGCACCATAGGTCTGTAGCGATTTTAACCTTAAAACAGTTGACATTCCTCCTTAAACAGTTGTTTTTGTACGTCAAAAATCACCACATGTAGCGGGAATATCACCAACTTGGCACCCCTGTAGTGCGATTCTCTAACGCATTTTTTGAGTTACCGACAAAAGTCGGTAAAACTAAAATGCTTATAAATTCGGTAATTAACGATATTTTTCGGTAAGTTGGCGACCAAAAGAAAGTAGTCGTAAAGATCTACCGATAGCACCAGTGTTGTCAACTTTTATTTGAACTTTTCATTCATAATTTTGCGTTTTAATTTTACCGACATTTGTCGTTAACTCAAAACATGAGTTAGAGAATCGCACTACTGGTTACCATATGCCTCACCTCTCTCTCCTTCAAACTGACAATTGCCGCAAGGAAAATTGCCTAATGTAAATATGGACTAAAATGTCGTACGGAATTTGACACTAACATTTAAGCCCAGTTCAGTCAGCTGGGTATTGCTGTTACCTTCTATTGTTATATCATGATTAGATTCCTAAAACATATTTTATGCTCGTAAAGTGCAAAAATGAAGACAGTCTTAGATTCTGACATTTATCGCAATTGGCTATTATGCCAGCAATGTCAAGATTAAGAAATCCAACAATGCGAAACAATTCTCACGAGAGGTTTATTGGCACTACCCTTCTCCTGTTATGTCTTCCAAGTATCCTTCCATAGACATTTTTAGTCACGTGTAATTTCGTCATCATTTTCAATCTTTTTCACGCATTGTTATGTTTTGCTCCTGGAACATTCTTCCTCAGCTTTTCGAAAAACTACCGTCTGAGTTAAAAAAGAAAAACAAGAATAGGAATTGGAAAGATTTTTGTTTATCTACGGATTTTCATTTGTTTGTCTTCTCCTGTTATGTCTTCTAAGTATCCTTCCATAGACATTTTTAGTCATGTGTTCACTCTAAAAATTTTTTCTTGTGTGTGTTATTTTGTCATCATTTTCAATCTTTTTCACGCATTGTTATGTTTTGTTCCTGGAACATCCTCTCTGGGCTTTAGTAAAAACTACCGTCTGAGTTTGAAAAAAAAACAAGAATAGGAATTGGAAAGATTTTTGTTTATTTACGGATGTTCGCTGTATCCTATTATATCCTGTTATTCCAGTTGAAAAGCAAAGAAATTTGATTTTCATTTGTTTGTCCTTCGGTAGGAATAACAATAACTTACTTCTTTACTTAGCTGGCCCAATACAGAACACTTGTTCCATAGACCGAACTAAGAAAAGATCTCCAATCTTCTCTGTTTTTCGTTTCGCTTTCTGGAATACCGCGCCTTTTCATTTCTTCATCCACTTGTATGCTCCATCGAAGGTTAGGCCTGCCGATTCTGCGTGCACCGCCATGTGGCATGTATTCATACTCTTTTTAGCGGTTCATCATCGCTCATTCTTATGATATGGCAATCGTAGCATCTCGATACGTTTAACTATATTCATGTCTTTGTATAGCTGATATAGCTCGTGGTTCGTACGACGTCGATATTCACCGTCAAAGCAAATCGGCCCGTAGATCTTTCGAAGAATTTTCCTCTCAAACACGCCAAGCACTGCCTTATCTGCTTGCGCAAGTACCAAGTGCTTCGGAGCCATACATTAGCACGGGTAGTATAAGCGTTTTGTATAGTGTTATTTTTGTTTGACGAGATGTGGCTTTGTTTTTAAATTGCTTACTTAAACCATAGTAACATCTGTTGGCCAATACAATTCTTCTTCTTATTTCACAACTGATGTTGTTTGTGGTGTTTATGGCAGTGCCGAGGTAGACGAAGTCTTTAACTACCTCAAAATTGTAGGTACCAACTTCCACGGTTGGTCCGAGCTCTATGGACGCTTTGCGCGTCGTCACCATCAATTTGGTCTTTTCGCCGTTTACCGTCAGACCCACTTTCGCAGATTCTGCTTCGACCTTCATAAAGGTTTGTCATCAGCATAGACAAGTAAGATGTGGCTATTGGTGTAAATTGTGCCATTTCTTTTGACATTTGCATCTCGTATCACCTTTTCCAGCAAAATGTTGAAAAGATCACACGAAAGGCTGTCTCCTTGTCTGAAACCTCTTTTGGTACAAAATTCTTCGGAGAGGTTCTTTCCAATTTTAACTGAGGACCTAGTATCAGTTAATGTCATCTTACAAAGCCGGATGAGCTTTGCGGGGATACCAAATTCAGACATTGCGTGGAATACCTTTGATCGGAGTTGACTGTCGAAGGCTGCTTTATAATCGACAAAAAGATGAAATGTGTCGATCTGCATATCTTGGGTCTTCTCTAGGATTTGCCGCAGGGTAAATATCTGGTCAATTGTGGACTTGCCAGGTCTAAAGCCACATTGGTATGGTCCAATTATTTCGTTGACCATTGGCTTTAGTCGTTCGCACAATATCCCTGACACTATCTTATAGGCAATAGGGAGAAGACTTATGCCCCTATAGTTTGAGCATACAGTCTTATCTCCTTTCTTGTGGACGGGACATAGGATACTCAGGTTCCAATCGTCGGGTACGCGTTCTTCCTGCCAGACGGTGCTAACTAGCTGATGCATACACCTTATCAGCGCGTCGCCTCCAGTTTTAAACAGCTCGGCTGGTAAGCCATCGGCTCCTGCTGCTTTATTATTCTTCAGCCGGTTGATTGCTGTTTTTACCTCATCTTGGCCGGGCGGTATACATTCTATACCATCTTCTGGAATTGGATCTGTGGTATCATCGTCTTCGCTACTATTGGATACCAGCAGATTGGAGAAATGTTCCTTCCATATCCTGAGCACGCTATCTGTATCTGTTACCAGATTACCTTGCTGGTCTCTACAGGAGGATGTGCCTGTACCAAAGCCATCTGTTTGATGCTTCACTCTTTGGTAGAATTTTCGGACTCCATTCTGGCTCCTGTACATCTCGATTTTTTCACACTCCCGCTTTTCCATTTCTTTTTCTTGCGGAAAAGACGTTTCTCTTCTCTCCTTTTCTCCCGATATCTCTCTCGTGCGCTACGCGTTGCTACTGATTGTAAAGTAGCTCTATATGCCGCATTTTTCTCTTCGGTAGCAGCACGACACTCCTGGTCATACCATGAATTCCTTTGTGGAGGTCTCTGGAATCCAAGTATGGATTTTGCGGCTGTTTGCATGGAGTGGGCAATATGTTGCCATTGTGTTGTTATGTTATCGGGACAAGGAGTGCTCGCGTTAAGCAATTGGGCTAGTTGAGTGGAATATGCTGTGGCTATCTGTTGTGTTTGCAGCCTATCGATGTCCAACTTCCGCGTTGTGTCTGTTCGTGCTTTATTTGCAACGTTTAGACGGGTACGTACCTTTGCTGCAACAAGGTAGTGGTCCGAATCAATGTTTGCGCCTCGGAACGATTGTACATCCAACACGCTGGATGAATGTCTTCCATCTATCACAACATGATCAATTTGATTAATTGTTCTTTGATCTGGAGACAGCCAGGTGCCCTTATGAATATCGAGATGATTAAATCTGGTACTGCTAACTACCATGTTTTTTGCAGCTGCAAAGTCTATCAGCCTCATACCATTGTCAGATGTTTCACTGTGGAGACTGAATTTCCCGACTGTTGGGCCAAAGATATTCTCCTTTCCAATTTTGGCATTAAAATCGCCTAGAATAATTTTAATGTCATGGGCAGGGCAACGGTCATATGTTTCTTCTAAGCACTCATAAAATATATCTTTGGTCTGTTCGTCCTTTTCTTCAGTGGGAGCATGAGCGCAAATAAAGCTGATGTTGAAGAATTTAGCTTTTATTCGAATTGCAGCAAGTCTTTCATTCACTGGGGTGAAGCTGGATACCAGATGTTTTAGTCTCCGACTAACTACGAATCCGCAACCAAACTCATGCTTTACGTCATGGCAGCTATAATACAGTGCGTCACCTTTAGGTGTTGTTGTGACGCCTTTCCCAATCCATCGTATTTCCTGTATGGCAGTAATATCGGCCTTGTACTTTTCAAGTACGTCTGCCAATGCGTCGCAGATCATGGTCCTTAAAACGTTTGCGGGGTTCGTCAACTTTAGAGGGGTTTGTTTTTCTTTTCTTTCGTTTTTTCATAGTAGGAAGTTTTTTCTAGGGGAGGGTTACTAACCCGACGCCCAAACCCAAGTTTTTAACGTTCTTATGGGTGAACGCGCGACACATGTTAGCTCACCACCTTTAACGGGTGTTAAAGGCAGTTCCCCAGGTGACACCACGGTGAGGTGAGTGTCCACTTGAGATGAAAGAGGGACCAAGATAAATCCTGGGCTTTGCCATGTTAAAGCCGTCAAGACCGTTGCTTGGTATCATTCATCCCCTACGTCACCCTATGCAATTTACGAATTTTAATTAGCTTATTCTAGGAAACTATGCTTATTAGACGTCAATGGTGATAGTGAAGACTGACATTTGTAACTATACCTTCAACACTACAATTATCATGCACACATACACATAAGTACTATCAATACGATATTTCATGCATTGATTTTTGCTGAAATAAATTGCTCTGATGAAAATATTTATGCCTGTCCATGCTTTGTTTGTTTGCGTAGAAACCTCATACAGTGCACACTACTAGCCAATAATATTAAAATTAATATTTGCTTACGATGTCAATTTATGTAAACATTCACACATATGCACTCATACATACATGCAAAATGTTGGCATTTATCACACCAGCTCAGACTGCATTCCATTGTTGCCAATAATAAGCAAACATTTCTAACCGAAAATGTGTAAACAACATCATTCACACGATCATAAACACACACGCAGGAAACATTTATCATCACATCATACCTACTCGTCAAGACATATACTTGAATACCAATTTAACCAACCAGTCACTTTAATATAATTTCTACCGAAAATGTTATAAATCACATAAAAATATTTGAACAGTAATAGTAGTAGGAAAGGATCTGCATTAAAGTGTGTAGTTACCAACATCATATCATACATTAGGTCGGATTGTTGTTGGATAATAGAAATGTAGCTTGCATAATAAAAAATTTTTGTCCACAAAAATATTTTTGGATTATTTTCCTGCTAATAGTTTTTAATGTAATTTTTAAATCAAATCAAAAATAAGGACTGAAAATATCAGAGGTGTTTATTCCTGAGGAAAAAATTCTGTATTAACTGTTGTGGCTCAGACAAGAAAACCTTTTGTGAATTTCTATATTTCGTTGCAGTTGTGGAAAAATTAAAAAGAAGGATATAAAGCCGTATAAGTGAACAATATTGGCTCTTTATTTTATTAAAATTTGAAGATTTCAGTAATAGTGTTTTAAGAATCAACAACAATTATGGTTGATACGTTTTATTATAAGAAAATCGAAAGGAAGATTGCGGAGAGATCATACAAAGTACGCTGTTTAAACCAGAAGAGAATATCTCGCAGCGAAAATTAGAACACGTTATTAAGATTCAAAAAATACATAATTTGACGTTAACTAGAATGAATATACTCATGAAATGCATTATATGGTTTTTATCTAGATGTTTTATTCTTTTTCAACATTTTCAAATGATTCCATTCCACCCTAATAGTCTCCCTTTAATGTGATTAATGCTCAAACTATAATGTATTTGATGGTGCATGTAGTTTTACGATAACTTCATTGAACTTCCCTTTAACAGAAATTTTCATTATAAAAATACAACAGTTTAGAGGAAAACTGTTGCATGTTTTCGAAAAGCTGTTCACATGAAAATTTATTTTATCTATTAAAAGGCCACACACATCACCGCTTTGTGTTTCATGTTAATATGCAAACAATGTATGTAATTAGTATTTAAACATGCCTAAATTGTATGATATTAATAATACAATCTTTCCAAAGGATTTTTGTTGTAAGTGCTATTTAAAGGAATATTTCAATAAACAATTCTAAACATTTCAATATTGTTCGTTGATTGTTGGATCAAAGTTGCAGATGTGCTCTTTCCACATTGAGTATTTTGACTTAAGATCATAATGCACCACATAAGAACAAGAAGGAGTATTAAAGCAAAATAAAACCACATGGACAGCATCATTCAGAAATGAAATAGAATGCCCAAATATAACCCTGATATTTATACAGACCATAAATTTAATCAGTTAATTAATGTAATTTTTTGCTATTTTTTTATGGTGAAGACACTTGGAAATAACAACCCTTTAAAGACATTTTAAGGGTTTGATAATCATAAATGGATTCGTAACATATAACATAAATTAAATAAATAATAAAAATAAATTAAATATACCATTAGGCTTAATTATTCACGGCGCTCTTGAAGCAAATTTAAATGGAAGGTGCTTACACCTGGGAAGTTTTTGCAGATTTTGAAACTGCAATGTTCATAGATGAGAAAAATCAAAAAACAAAAAAAAATTGCCGGAGCGCTTTTTAAATGAATCGCGATTCAAGTTGACATTTTTAGCGGTTGTTTAGGTTTCTGCGATGTTGCTTGGAAACCGCGAGTGAAAATTCTGTGAAAATTCTCCACAAGATTCACCTTTATAATATTTTCGTAGGCTTTAGCGTTTTTGAGATATAGAAGTTCAAATTGGGACAATTTAAATTCAATTCAATTCTGTATCGCCCCCTTATAAACAAAATGTCATGACTACAAATTCCCAACTTAAACTTATATATCTAAAAAATGGTACAACCTAGGAAAAGTTGCATAAGCCAGTCTTGTAGAGGATTTTTACAGCTTCAACATTTTCTTTAGTCCCATTTTGATATGACTTGCGGTTTTCAAGCAAAATCTTGAAGACTTAAGATAAAAACCTAAAAAATTGAACTGAACCTCTATTTCTCAAAAATGGTAAAACCTATGATAAAACCTAAAAATCAGTCTTGTAGAGAATTTTCACAGCTACAACATTTTCTTTAGTCCCATTCCGATAGGACTTGCGGTTTCCAAGCAATATCGTGAAAACCTAAAAAACACCTAAAAATGTGAATTTTGACCGCGATTTATTTCAAAATCCCTACAGTGATTTTTTCTTGTTTTTGGATTCTTCTCATCTATGAACATTGCTCTTTCAGAATTCAGAAAAACGTCCCCTGTGTAAGCGTTTTTCATTAAAAGTTAGTTAAGGCACACCCTTCATGACATTATTTTATAAGGGGGCGATACAGTCAGTGCATTGTCCCAATTTGAACTTCTATATCTCAAAAATGGTAAAACCTACGAAAATGTCTTACAGGCCAATCTGGTAGAGAATTTTAATAGCTACAACATTTTCCTTAGTCCCATTATTATAGGACTTGCGGTTCCCAAGCAACATCGCAAAAACCTAAACAACCGCTAAAAATGTCAACTTGAATCGCGATTCATTTAAAAAGCGCTCCGGCAATTTTTTTTTGTTTTTTGATTTTTCTCATCTATGAACATTGTGGTTTAAAAATCTGGAAAAACTGCCCAGGTGTAAGCACCTTCCATTTAAATTTGCTTCAAGAGCACTGTGTATTGTGAGTAAATTGAAATTGAATTTAAGAAAATCCTTAACGAAGAAATATAACAAAAGAATATACACAAATGAGGTACAATATTTGTTTTATGAAATTTTTACTCACCACGGAAAGCTTTTATCATACACTAGAGGAGTGTAATCGCTAGTATATGAGGGAAGTTACCTCATGCTCTCTTTTTGGAAAGAACATCTTTTTAAGGTCAGCTAGAGCTCAAATAGCAAATTTGTAAAAAAAAAAAATAAATAAAAAGTTTGTTTTTTTTTGCAATTGGTTTGGTCTTTTTCAATATATTACAGGCTGAGGGTATTTCTCTTCAATAAACATGGATGGTGCTTACCTTTACAATATTAAATGTTCCCAAGACTTTTTATTATCTGAAATTAAAAAACAAATAACAATAACTATAAGTAACTGCATTGAAAAAATATTTTAAATCTTTTTTATTTTCATTTAAATATAACTTCCACCACACCGACACACAATATGCCTAGAGCCAAGGGCACGTTATAAACCCCACTTGACTCTAAACACAACACTGAACAATATGCCTAAAGCCAAGGGCACGTTGTAAACCCCACTTGACTCTAAACAACAACACAACTATTTCCTGTTTAGCCGAGGGCAACGTTATAAACCCCACTCAACTCCACAGAACTACTAATAGTCTACTTCTACATTTCGTCGGTGTCATGCTTAAGTGTTCCATACGCCATTTGCCTGAATCGAGAAAAACTCAAGTTAATGTTTGAGGCCATACAGGATAAAATTGGTACAATAATCCAATACTTTAAGAGCTCAGTTCTACTTAACTAAACCCAAAGAATATATCAGTAGTTTATTTTAGTCCGATATCTCTGATAGTCTAGAAGTTATGGCCGATTTTTATAATTGCAAAAGGTTGCTGAATTGTTCCATGTGTTCTTTTTTTCATGTTTTTGGCAGTTTGTGTCACATGGAACAAGTTTTGTCACATTTCAACCAAAACACTTTTTATCAATCGTGTTCCACCTCCCTTATATTAAGTGCTAATGTGGAGTTGAAAAATCAGGACTTTAAATGAAACATTTATTTTTCTCATATAAATACAATAAGGACCATTATTATAGGTTTCCTTAACATTTATTTAAGGGATTGCCTCCACTTATCACTATTTTTTGAGGTAAAATCGGACAAAACGGATTGATATTTTGCATTTCTAAGGTCACATAAAACGTTTTTCTTATAATACCATTTTTTAGTCGGTGTCCGCACTAGCTTCAATTCGAATGAACGTTTTTGCGTATATTTTTGTGGACTTACATCAAAATTTTGTCTTTAAACTAGGGATTTCTTGTTTAAACGATTGATAAATTTTCGTTTTCATATAACATTACAATATTCAAAAATATTTGGATTTATAAACTATTATTCTTCAATTTTTTAACCAAGTCCTTTAAAATAATTTGTTCCATACGCCACATTATTCGTAACTTAGCAAAAATGGGCTATTTTTTGTTCCAAACGCCATCATTTTTGGTGCGGAACAATTCGTTTTTGTCTCTTTTTGTTCCATACGCCAAACGACATGGATATGGAACTAAAAAGTTCAAAGTTGTTTTGTTCCATACGCCAGGCTTACTGGATATGGAACAAAACGACAAGATTTTTTGGGTCACAAAGCGGATATGGAACATACTGGCATCTGAATATCTCAGAAAATATAAGAGATAGAGAAAAACCGACCAAAAAAATCTGAAAGAGTATGGTTCAAAACCGTAAAAGGTACCTTTATCTCAAAATGTCAAAAATGGCGTATGGAACACTTAAGCATGACACCGACAATTTGCCAATGGAACGTTGTAAACCCCACTTAGCACACCAGCCATCAACAGACGACTGCCCCGAGTGTCTGTTTGCAGCCTCCTTTTATACCTGTTGGCGGCAGGCCAGCACAGCAACGCAACTGATTGTGTGATGACGTTTGGTAATTCCGGCAATTGCCGCCAGGGTTACCGATGGTTGTTTTGCAGTTGGTTAGTGCCTCGCATTGCACCTAGTGGCAATCCATTTTTCCGTTAATTCAAATAATTTATGTATTTTATTATTTCAATGGAAATACGAAATAAATAAAATACTGATTGTAATCAAAAACGAGTCTACGACTTTTGATCGTTACACCCTACACCACTGTAAATATATAAAACATACATATATGACAGCTATACCCAAATATGAAACGATTTCGATATAATTTGGCACATTTATTTCCGAATTCAGTCACACATTCCAAATTTCATTGCAAACAAATATATTTACCGTGTTTGTTGCAGCAAGCACGTAAAATCAGCCTAAAATATATGGAAGCTATGTCTAAATCCCAACCGATTTCGATATAATTTAACACATTTGTTTCTAGACTGATTTCGGTCACACATTCCAAATTTCACCGAAATCGGACGTATATAGGGTGATTGGTTCATCAAATACGTTAAATTGGCCGAAAATATATATGAGCTATATCCAAATCTCAACTGATTTATGCCCAAATCTGATATAACATATAATATAATATTCTAATCTGAACCGATTTACACCAAAAGTAATAGCGTTCTTCCTATGTCTCAATTTTTTTGCTGAATCGGACAATAAATTCGACCTGTACGATGCGAACATTGACATGTATAAATTAACTCAGAATATCCCCAAAAGGAACCATGGATCTATCTCGTTTCCTTATGCATGTTACATACAAATGCACAAAGACATTACCACAGTGTGGTGTAGGGTATAAAAAATGGTGTTATATTAACAATTTTTAGAGTAATGTTCCATTAAAGTACGTTTTATAAAATGTATATTATTGAAAAGGAAGTGTCAGGGAACTCTATGTTAAATAAAAGTCAATATTATATAAGGAATGTCTTGGAATTTTCTCAAAAATTATATTCTATCAACTTCTGGTCTGTTTCAGTACTGCAAGAATCTACTAATTTTTAATATTTTTCCCGATAACATAAAGGAAAAAATGTTATCGTAGTAAAAAATAGTAGCTTCTTGCAGTTTCTGGAACAGAGCATTCATTTCAAATACAAAATGTCTTCCCAGCAAATGAAAACATTTTTTTTTTTTTATTCAATTTATAAGTTTTCTTCAGCAACTTCTATCAAACTTCAAAATGTCGCCACGACAAGATGATGAAAACTTTGCCTTCAATTAATTTTAACGCAATTGAAAAACGAAAATATTTGCTTTCAGTTCAGCGTCGTTCTCGAAGAGTAGAACGATAATGGATAGCATGATAGAATGACTTGTCATAAGGAAAAGAGAAAATAATTATTTTTGGAAGAATATTAAAACTTTCCCGTTATAATTCAAAACTTCATGTTTTGCAAGAAATTACTAAACAAGAGGATTTAATACACAAGGCGAGTAGCAGTATTATGCTGTGAACAGAAAAGACAAAGAATATATTGTTGATTGAAACAAATAACGCTAAAATGATAAAACGATGAAACAAAGCAATAGAAACGAAAGAAGTAATATATATAATAATATAGTAATACAAAAACAAGTAAAAAAGCATTAAGTTCGGCCGGGCCGATCTTTTCATACCCTCCACCATAAAATATACTGAACTAAAATGGAATAATTACTTTTCATTCCTGTCCCCAACTTTAAGTGGGTACGTTAAAATGTCAGATAATGTTTATGTACATTTATGCTTCATTCGGGAGGCCCTTTTTTATGGTGCCTATATCTAACTATGTATGTTGACAATTTTTGGTGGGCTAGAAATTGGGAGGTACTGTTATATAGGGGTTATAATAAAACATGGGCCTATGTTGACAGTTTTTGATGGGAGCCTTTAATGTAAAATAAATCCTAATTCGGTTAAAAAATTTAGCTAGAATCTTCAAACTATCGAAAATCGGTACATAACGTGGGAACTTCAAATGTCATTAACAGCTAGTTCGGAGGTATCTGGGCTATACGAAAATATGAACTTAAATGAACCGTTGTATGGGGGCTATACCAAAACGTGGACCTATGTCCACAAGTTTTGTCATATAAGTTTATTGACATTTAAGAACTTTAAATGTCAAATTATAGCTACATCGGTCTGAAAATGTAGCTACAAACGTCAAAACACCGCAAATGGGGGGTACCGTTATATGGGGGCTATACCAAAACGTGGACCTATGTCCACAAGTTTTGTTATATAAGTTTATTGACACTTAAGAACCCTAAGTGTCAAAATATAGCTAAATCGGTCTGAAAATGTAGCTAAAACTGTCAAAATACCGTAAATCGGGGGTACCGTTATATGGGGGCTATACCGGAACGTGGACCTATGTCCACAACTTTTGTTATATAAGTTTAATGACATTTAAGAACCCAAAATGTCAAATTATAGCTACATCGGTCTGAAAATGTAGCTAAAAACGTCAAAATACCGAAAATCGGAGGGTACCGTTATATGGGGGCTATACCAAAACGTGGACCTATGTCCACAAGTTTTGTTATATAAGTTTATTGACACTTAAGAACCCTACATGTTAAATTATAGCTACATCGGTCTGAACATGTAGCTAAAACGTCAAAATACCGCAAATCGGAGGGTACCGTTATATGGGGGCTATACCAAAACGTGGACCTATGTCCACAAGTTTTTTTATATATGTTTATTGACACTTAAGAACCCTAAATGTCAAATTATAGCTACATCGGTCTGAAAATGTAGCTAAAAACGTCAAAATACCGTAAATTGGGGGGTACCGTTATATGGGGGCTATACCAAAACGTGGACCTATGTCCACAACTTCTGTTATATAAGTTTATTGATACCTAAGAACCCTAAATGTCAAGTTATAGCTAAATCGGTCTGAAAATGTAGCTAAAAATGTCAAAATACCGCAAATCGGGGGGTACCGTTATATGGGGGCTATACCAAAACGTGGACCTATGTCCACAAGTTTTGTTATATATGTTTATTGACACTTAAGAACCCTAAATGTTAAATTATAGCTACATCGGTCTGAAAATGTAGCTAAAAACGTCAAAATACCGTAAATTGGGGGGTACCGTTATATGGGGGCTATACCAAAACGTGGACCTATGTCCACAACTTTTGTTATATAAGTTTATTGATACCTTAGAACCCTAAATATCAAGTTATAGCTAAATCGGTCTGAAAATGTAGCTAAAAACGTCAAAATACCGCAAATCGGGGGGTACCGTTATATGGGGGCTATACCAAAACGTGGACCGATATATCCCATCTTCGAACTTGATCTTCCGACGGCTAAAAAAATGGTATTCCCCAATTTTCAGCGAAATCGGTCAACAAATGCGACCTGTATGTTGCGAACGGACGGACGGACATGCATAAATCGACTCAGAAAGTGATTCTATGTATATCCCTAGAAGGAACTATGGGTCTATCTCGCTTCCTTTTGTATGTTACATACAAATGCACTAACACATAATACCCCTTACCACATAGTTGTGTAGGGTATAAATAGAGCAATAAATCAGACATAAACACACAGTCTTGCAATAGGAAGTTATGTTACCAAAAAGTATTTTGAATTCAATGGTGGTTATTAAAAGTATGATTTAACGAACTTCTTTCAAAATACCGAGACGAGAAAGTTATGGTAGTTAAGGAAACACCAATCCACACCAAAAACACACTAATATTTTTTAGCTACATTTAGATAAGCCTTATACTTACTTAACACATCAGACAACAATGAGCCCTTTCAGTAGCTACAAAGGAAACCGCAAAACTACAAAACCATAAATAAAATCCTGAAAATTAATTATTTACTACACTCCTTTATATCAGACGCCGGTGAAGTATCCTTCCTTTTCTTCCCCAAAGGTAGCAAGAGGACTTGGCCATCCACCTTTTTAGTGGATTACAATATACAAATGTTGGCGATGACTGGCTGACTGGCAGATTTTCTATACCACTTGAGTAAGGTTAAGCTGAACAAACCTGCTGACTCATAATTTAAGTTTTTCCATACCTCAAAACCAGGGATATTGAAGCATTGTGTTGCCTTACAAATGTGTGATGCTGTACCATTTTAAAATCAGGAGGATAATCTACAAAAGAATATTCCCGACTTGGCATGGGAATTTAACCTTTTATAGTTGTAGTCAGTCATATGCTAATAAATTCTGTACAACAACACTCCAAGCAGCCGCAAAAAGAGCAACCCGTTCATATTTATGGGCGATAGACGACGGTTATAGTTTCGTAGATTACTTTTTAGTTACTCATATGGAGTTATTTTTTAGCTTTACAGAAATTTTGTATATTTGAGGATTTTTGAACAGGGTATGTATGTGTGGGCTGAATATTGCTGCTTGGTATGTTAGGTTAGGTTAGGTTGAAAGGGGGGGTGATACTAGATCACCACATGGACATACATGGACCATGTGGACATACACTTAAGCCACAAGTAGGACTGTTGTGCGCTCTAATTTTGGGTTATGGAAGTTTATCTTTATATTTTTGGAATTATTCGTTAAGTTTCTTTATCTCTGTCCTATTTACATATTCTCTGATCTTTTTGAACTCGATTGTACTAATTTGGTCGAGTCCTGGTATAATGTCATTTCCTTGTAACGGGAATGAGAGCGCTTGGTATGTAGCTCTTTAAAAAAATATGATGAGTTATGTTGCACATACCAGTAATATTGAAATATTTGAATAAACCGCAGATTAAATATTAATTTGAATTTTCATAAAAAGATAAGAGTGGATTAATTTAATGGAAGTTGGTAGAATTATTACTGTATGCAACAATATGACAATATCACATCGCAAACAGCAACAACAGCGGAGCATAATACAAAACAACAACATATAGGAAGCAGACCCAAACAAACAGAAAATGCACACACTCAAGCATTCTGGGTGTGTGAGCTATCATCACACACCTTGTGTTGTAACGATGAAGGATTTTCACAGCTAAAGTTCTGGTCCGCTGGATTTTTTTAGTAAAAAATCATTAATTAATACAGGTCCTGGAAAAATCCTCCTCGTGTTGGTGTGTGTTTTTCTTGCTGTTGTTGAAAAGAAACTTAAAAATATTCCTTACCACGCCAAAGTTCTAGCGACCCAAATGACTGTCTAGGTATAGGGGTCTGTGATTTAGAAGAAGTGCACATATAATATTGTTCTTTTTCAAATGGAAAGTCCATCAACATCGGGAAGCGGAGGGTAGTATATGAATGTGTAAAAATTTGTACTACAACTTTTTCATATAAACGCTCCGTTGTTGTTGCTTGGTAGTTGTGCACTTATTCACCTGCTTTGGAGTAGAAAAGGAAAAAATTTTACATATTTTCTGTTAAACATTTGCCGCTTTATATTGTTCTTCTTGTTGTTTTATTTCATTTCCTCGAGAACATATATTTCGTAATATTCGTTGTGTATACACGCGTTCTTAATAAGCTCCTACAATACATTCAAAAACGTCGGCTAAATCACCCTAAAAAGAAAAACAGTTCTGATATAACAATAAAATAAAACACCCTGTGTCGAATCAAACATAAAAAATTCTTGTCGAAAGTTTCGTGCCAAAGAAATTCAAAACATAACTTTTTGTTTACGAAATTAAAAACAAAAAATAAGATCAAGAAAGCATAACCCTTGAACAACAACAAATTGAGTAAACATAACGCAAGGGAAACAACAGAGAGTAAAAGTGTGTGTCAACAAACGTCAAGTGTCAACCGTGTCAGCTAATTTCAACCTAAAGCTTTCAACACAAAAAGACTGTTAACTAATAACAGAAACTTGTGAAAAGTGTCAAAGATTATAACTAAGACACAAACCAACTTTTTTTATGATACACCCTGTTAACGTTATTTAAGCGCACGTTAATTTCTAAAATGTTTGAAAATACGGAAGCTGATGTTACGCATGTGTATCAAGCTGAAGTTACGCATAGCGAATCAATATGTTCGAGAGCACCAAAACGAGACAGAGAAAGTCTGATTCAACGCTCCTTTGGCAATCTATCTAAAACACCACGCCTATCGGATTCGCCTCTGCGCATGTTTCAAATGCTTGACGACCGCTTCAATAAACTCAGTGATCGTCTTATGGAGCAATTTAAATCGATGCTGAAGGAAACAGAAAATCGTATCCTGAATGAGCTAGATAAGAGAATGTGTGAGCTAAGAACTGAAATAAACGATATCAATGATAGAGTGACGCATGTAGAGAAAGTTGCAAAAGAAGTCGAATTTTTGAATGAAGATATAAAAGACATAAGAATACAACAACTAAGACAAGAAAATGCACATGTGGCCTGTGAAATACGGGTTAACGGAATACCCCATAATGTATCTGAAAATTTGAATGACATTTTCTCTAATATTTGCAGTTCTATTAATGTAAACCCTCCGCGCATAAAATCAATACATCGCCTGCAAAACAGAAATAATACCAAAAAGATCAACTCGCCAGATGCTGTTATTATTGTAAAATTCTTGTCTCCCTATGACAAGAATTTCTTCCTGAAATCCTTAAATAGTTACAAGAAACTCAATAACAACAAATTATACCTAAGCTCTATTGGGTTTAATTCAAGTAACCTATTTTATATTAACGAAAATCTTTCGAACTCCAACTATCATTTATTACAAGAGGCAGTACATTTAAAGAAAAAAGGACTTATACAAGCAGCGTATACCTTTCGAGGCATTGTATACATCAAACGTCTTAACTGCAATGAACCCATATGCGTTTACCACTCAAAAATTATTGATATTTTTCGAAACTCGATTGAGCAGCCTCATACCGATTCACAAATGTAGAAAGATCACATTTACAATCACTATTCGGATTATTTATTATATTAATCTTATATTTAATGTTTTATTAATTATTCTAATTTATTCCAAATATGCTTTTATGTTAACTTATTCTTATCCATGCTCATTTTGTGTACTCTCGCATACTATGATAAAATTCATATTGATAACTTCTACATCGATTTCTGAACTATTTAGTTTAGATTTTGCTGGTGCCTATTTCATCTACTTAATCCATGTCAATGATCCCGATGGGTAGAACAGATGGTAGTTCCATGGTCGTAACCCGAAGCCTACTTCGGATTCTATCAAAACAAAAAGAAGGTCTAAAATTGTGTCACATAAATTCTCAAAGTTTAGTCAACAAAATTGATGAATTTAGGCATATATTCGAAAACTCTGGAATGGACTTTGTTTGCCTATCAGAAACTTGGCTAAAACCCTCAATTCCAAACACACTAATAAATCTGCAAGGCTATACTGTATTTAGGTCGGACAGGCAACGTCGTGGTGGAGGCGTAGCAATTTACGCAAGAAATACACTCAATGTACAACTGCGTACGAAGTCGAAACCCGGAGATGAAATTGAATACGTATTCATTGAGTGCAAATCATATAATAAAAAACTTCTAATTGGTTCTGTTTATCGACCCAACAATTCTATTGAGCTTGGCCAACTTCATGATCTTCTAGAAACTCTTACGCTGGGATATAATGATGTGATAATAGCTGGAGATTTTAACTCTAACATCATGGTTGATTCATCATTGACCAATAACATGACAGCTCTTGGGCTTTATGCTGCTAACACAACATACCCAACACATTTCTCTTCCTCTGTCAGCACACTCCTAGATATTTTCTTTGTTAACAGTCTCTCTAGTATCATCCTTTATGATCAGGTTTCTGCATCTTGTTTTTCAAAACATGATTTGATTTTTCTCACGTATAATTTCAGTCTGCACGAGAAAGAACAAACATTCTCCTATAGAGACTACAGAAATCTAGACTTCGATCACTTAAACAATATGTTTAGTGAGATCAATTGGAATGAAATATTTGGACTTATTTCTGTAGATGAGCAACTCCATTTTGTTCAAGAAAATATTCTCTTTTTATATAATGCTACGATCCCGCTTAAAACCAAACGAATTAATCCGAGCACAAAGCCCTGGTTTAGTTCATATATTAAATCGACAATAGAGGACAGGGATAAAGCATATTCCAGATGGAAACGCTATAGAACTCCCGAACTTTATGAAGAATTTCGCTCTGCAAGGAAAAGGGCAAATAGTTCCATTAAATCTTCAAAAAAGCAGTTTTATTTCGATCGTTTTGGTTCTGCGATAGATTCCAAAAGTAAGTGGAAAGTAATTAGTGATATTGGCATTGGTAAAAGCAAAGCTTTTGATATGTGCCATGATGACCCAGATGAACTTAACAAATCGTTTATTGACGTACCAAGTGTACAAGCAAATCCACTATTTTATGGATCCAATGTAACTGATGATTCTCCATCTGGCGAAAACAGTTTCGAATTTCGATGCGTTACTTGTGACGAAGTTCAATATTGTTTCAAGCAAGTCAAATCAAATGCTGTAGGTCCCGATGGAGTCGATCCAAAATTTGTTAGAATTATTCTTCCGCGACTTCTACCATACATTACTTACATGTACAACACAATTCTAAGCTGTAGCAATTATCCCGCTCTTTGGAAGCATGCAAAAATTGTCCCCGTGCCCAAATCGAACATGGAATTTCGACCTATTGCTATCCTACCCTATCTCTCCAAAGTTTTCGAGAAAGTTTTGCATCAACAAATTTCAGATTACCTACAACGAGAATCACTTTTATCGGATATGCAATCTGGCTTTCGTCCCGGTCACAGCTGTATTACAGCCTTAGCTGAAGTTTCGGAGGCAATTAGAGCTGAAATTGATGACAATAAGGTTAGTTTTCTCGTGTTGCTAGATCATTCTAAAGCCTTCGACACTGTGGACCACCCCAATTTGTGTCTGAAACTTCGGCGTTTGTTCAACTTTTCCTTAACTGCATCAAATCTTATATCGTCATACCTTAGTAATCGTTCCCAGTCGGTATACACGGGAGTAAAGATATCAAAACCGTTGCTAGTACTTAAAGGAGTGCCGCAAGGATCCATAATAGGACCACTTTTGTTCTCCATGTATGCAAATGATCTCCCTATTCAGCTAACCTATTGTAAAATCCACATGTATGCAGACGACGTGCAAATCTACACAAGCTGCACTGTAAACAACATCAATCAGTGTGTTCAACATCTAAATGATGACCTCGAGAGAGTATGTGAATGGGCTAAAGCCAACGGTCTATTCTTGAATCCACAAAAGTCTAAGTGTTTAATTATTCACAAAAATAACAATTTTTCCCCGCAAACTTCTGAAATATTTGTTAATAATGAAAAGGTCGAGTTAGTTTCCTACGCTAAAAATCTGGGTGTAATTTTCAACACTACTTTAAGTTGGTCAAATCACATAAATGCAGTCGTTGGACAAACTTATGCCAAACTACGTACATTGTGGCTAACACAGTCATGCACACCAACTAGCATAAGATGTCTCTTGGCAAAAACGTTTTTGGTCCCAAGCCTGTTGTATGGTTGTGAACTCTATGCACACTGTGATGCTGCTAGTCGACGCAAATTAAACGTAGCATTCAATAGTATAGTTCGTTATGTGTTTGGTCTAAACAAAACCCAACATGTCTCACAATTCGTCAACACCCTTTATGGATGCAGTTTCAGCAATCTTCTGAATTTGAAGGCTATGCTATTCCTACATAGAATCATAAATAAACAAACGCCAAAATATCTTTACAACCGACTCTGTTTTGCTAGATCAGATAGAGGCAAAGTGTTGAAACCATTGAGATTTCGGAGCTTCATGTCTGAACAACAGTTTCTTATCGGGACCATACGTCTTTGGAACACTATCCCACACAATCTACAAGGCACCCGCAATGGATACACATTTAAAAAGAAGCTATTAAACTTTTTTCACATGAATAATATTTTATCATAGTATTTTCTATTTTTTTTTTTTTATTAATTGTTGTTTGATTTTTAAATAATTTTATATGATTTTGTCATTGTCTTTTTCAAAAATGTATTTTTTTTTAATTTGTTTTTATTGAAACTTATGCATGTAATATCACGATATTTATATAATATGTAGCAATGTAAGATGGATATGTTTTTTATGCAATAATCCTGTGCTATAATTCATAAGACTACAGTCTTGTTGTACAGGAGCTAATAATAAATAAATAAATAATAATAATAACATCCGCACTTCACATGAAGTGAACTTAGTAAACGCAGCTTCATGCAAACATTTCACGTTGATGAATGTGTTTTATTTGTAATTACAGTGAAATGTGCTGAGAAATTTCATTTTAATTTTACAACACCCACCACAGCTTCTCATCATCGTTCCTCTCCTATTTACAAAAAAACAGAAATAAATCTACGAACTTCTTGTATAAATTATATTATGTGGAATCGTCGTCGTTATCAGCATCAACATAAAAAACCAAGGGCAATCTGTTTTTACCTGAGCAGTGGCAAAAAATAATATGCGAAAAGAAATAAACAACATTTCAACTGAAATTGGATTGCGGGGAAAATATCTATTGAAAAATATAGCACCTGTGGCAGATTTATGTGACTGTAACAAAATAGCAAATGGTGCAAAATATACAGATATTTAGACATCTGGGCAGTTATTCTAACTAAACTAAAGGAAGAAGTGAAACTCCTCTTTTTATTAAACGGGAATTAAATTTGCTTATTATATCTCTTTTAATTGCTATTAAAAAAACTAATTTACTAAATGAAAAAAATTGATAAGCTTTTATGGGCATTCAGTGGGGTAAATTTTATTTAAAATAAATTTAATATAAATGATATTTTGCTGAGTTAGCCATACATTTAATTCAGCAATGGTTTTATTTATTTAATTTAATGTTATTTGACTTTATATTATTTTGTTTAATATTAATCTTCAACTGCTATTTAATATAAAATAAAATGCCATACAAATCAAGCATCGTCTGGGAAAATCTAAGTGAAATCGGACACTTTTGCAAAAAGTTGTTTTCGATTTTCTTAATTTTTTTCTGTGCTGCACCTCACTAACGGTTCCACAGATATCGCGCCGTAAAAAATTAAAAAAAAATATGCGAGGATATAATAACTACGGTGACCAACCGTACTCTATTATAGAGGACAGTACTTTATTTTAGGTGTCCGTACTCTATTTTTTCAACGTACTCTATTTGTCCTCTATTTTCATCACATGTACTCTATGTCCTCTATTTTGATTTATTTTATTTTACAAATACATGTGAATACAAAGGTAATACAATGAAATCATAGAAACCTAGGCAGAAATGTAACCAAATATTGTCGTTGTTTAAATGAAATCAGTGCACTATAGGTAATTTGGACAGATTTTTAGGAAAAAAGTCGATTTTTGCACTTTTAATAACGCGAGTTTTCTAATTTGATTCGAAGAAAGAACATGTCAAATTCTATGCATGTGCAATTTGTTTTCAAAAATATTCAAAACTCGCGGTATAATTCGAAGTTAAAATCAAATTTTCGAAGACAAAATAGAAAATTTTAAAAAATATTAAAACTCAGAGCAGTTTTTAAACGCAATTTATAAGAGTTTGGTAATAATCAAAGACAAAGATATGATATTCAGTGGAATGGTGGCGGTGTGTACTTTCTGTTTTAAGAAATAATTTTCTTCAAAATGTTTGTTACAGCAGAAAAAAACATAATATAGGATACAACGTAAGAATTATTTTTTTACGAAATTATAGTTTTATATTATAGACTTTTACAAAATTGTTCAACTTTGACCGAAATTCTGCTACCAGGAATATCTTCAGCAAAGGGTTCTGAATCAACTACATAATTACCAAGGTGCGATTTTTTGCGTTTTTTGAGTTATATCAGAGTTATTGCAGAAAAATATATATTTTTTTAATTTTTTGTTTGGTGAAGGAAATATTAAACACAAAAAAGCATCCGATTTGAACTAAAAAGACATTTTATTTAAAGAAATATTCACCATGTGTTGTAAAAATGTACAGAGGTGTTGTGGACAACATTTTTGTTAATTATAGCCGTAATACATATGTTCTAACTAGCGATCATGATTGCGTGATTTGTTTGGTCCTTTAAAAATATTATATTTATAAAGATGTTTTCGCGAATCAATATTTTAAACATATCAATGTTTATAAAAATCTTTTGGCGGATCAGTAATTTAGTTCATTGTAACCATTTTTCTTTTGTTTTAACCGCGTTCAATGGGTTGGAAAGAATAAAGTAGGTAAAATGAGAATAGGGGGTAGGCAAAAGAAAAGTTGTTCGTTATATCCGGCGTTCGTTATAAACGTGTTCGTCTGTAAAATTCTTATTAAAGCCTTCTTTTAAATATCATATGTTAAAATATTTGAAACAGTGCTTAAATTCGTCGCTATCCGCTTGTGCTTTAAAACGGGCCTGAAAATCCTAAAAAATTGTAAACAATTCTACTCGCGGGGTAGCAATTTTTGTTTCTTATAATCGTGGTCGTTTTAAGAAGTTGAGTGTGTGTACAAATATTAAGAAAAATTCTTTAGAAACATAAAACTTTGTGCGCTATAAACGTAGTTTCTTATAACCGATGTTCGCTATATCCGAATTTTACGTTGTTGTTCTTTGTTTTATCTTACTTTTGCATATAAAGCAATAAAAATGTATGAAAAGCCCACATATCCTCCGCTATTAGTTTTTGCCTCAAAAACAGGCCAAATTACCTATAGTGCAGTGGTTTTAAATCACATTTTCACTCCTATTGAAACACCTCAAAACGTGGTTTTTGAACATGTCAACAACATGTTCTGTCGTTTGCTGTTTTGTTTCGGGCTTATACGCATCTTATAAGGCTTATACAGCGATCGTATTAAATTTTAATTTCTGCACCAATCGATACGGAATCCATCGATAAGAAACCTTATTTACGGTCTCATTGCCAGTGAAAGAAATGTTCACGGATGCCTCTATCATGGTGATCTTGCATTATCAATTTACTCACGATTTTCAATTTTCAATGTTTTCTGTCACAAGGGCAGTATTTGGACGACCCTTACTACTTTCCTCGTAGAGCGAGCGTCCACTACGATTGAATTCATTAAACCAGTTTTCACAGAGCTATGTCAGTAGTCACACTTACATTTTTTTGGTAAAGTAAATTGAGTTTTTGGGAGAGAGCTGTAGGTTTTGCACGGTCAATGAGAATGCCCCTACCAGAATTAGCGGTAAGTGTCCCTGATCTGGCAAATTATGTCGTTTCTCTTGGACGTACAAAGTTTGCATAAAATATGTTTGGTAAAAAGGGGGAGGATCATCTTCTACAATAAATTTTACAAAAACTTAATTTACTTTACGGCAAACCTTTTACGTGTGACTACCAAGGTTTCGGAGTCGAGTCAATTTTGTTTCGACTCCGGAGTCGATTCCGATGGTAATTTCTGATAGAACTCAATATGAATAAAATATACGCAAGTTTCCAATTTTTTCCTATATATTGGCCTTTTTCTGAGGTGTTTCTTGAAAATATCTTTTGTTGAATACAATACACAACTATACAACTTCGCTATTTAAAACTTCTACGATTATAATAAAATTTCAAGGTCACCTAATATTTGAAACTCTGTGTAAGAGGTTCCGAAGTGGGCAGGTTTCGCTCGGGAATATGAGAAATTTGAGAACATTATCTTCTTCTTGGAACAATGATTTGATAATATTCTAGATCAAGAATGTGTGGGATCTAAAACATATATTCCAAAATATTTATACATTTATTATCGTATATTAGGAAATCGTCCCAGCTAGCAACTTCACACTAAAGTTGAAACTCTTATTCGATTGTCATGTATTAATTGGACCAAAAAAGATCTTGAAATTAGTTTTGATAAATGCAGTAAAAAATTTTGCCCGTAGTTGGAGCCAAGTTTATTACCCGACTCCAACTCAGATTCAGACAGACGAAGCCCAGGTGACTACTGACTATAGGATGTTGCTTCATCGGGTCGTCATCAAGTAGAAAATTGTGAAAAAGTGGTAGGACGAAATGTACACAAGTAAATTCCATATATTTTTTTGCAAATTAATTCTTCAAGTCATGTAAGAAAGTCAATACGTGGTACGTCAAACCGTACTGAGAACATCTATGCTAGAAAATGTTAAGATTTCCAATGGAAGTGGTAAATGGCAACTGGTATTGTTGTCCAGTCCAGAAACGTATGTAGTATCCCTCGTATGTGTACTCTATTTTCATCCAAAAATATTGGTCACCGTAATAATAACTCAATTTGCATTAATAATTGGTTCAGACGCAATGCGAAACAACGCAAATCAAAATACATGTTTTGAATAACATCTTCACAATATTTAAGGCCACAAATAGTCGTTCTTAATGACGCAAATCGAGTTTTGGTAGAATAACAAAAAATTCACACTGATATAAAGGAACATTTAGAAAAAAATGGTAATTATTTGAATACCACTACCAAATAGAACATTCCAAAAAAATTAAAGAAAATGGAAAATATAATCATTGATAAAAAAATGATTAGGAGGGTTGGCGTTTTTTGTTTGGGATGACGACTTCTATTTTGTTTTTCAAAATAGTCAGGCTTAATCCCATAGTCGTTGTTTTAATATTTTATTAAAACAACTTTAATTTATTAGTGGTAAAAAAATTGGCGGTGTTTACCAAGGGGTAAGGCAGGGAATACTATAGTTTCAGATCTCGCCACAGATCTTCATCAGTTCCCTTATTTCTTGTTTTTCAACAAGAAACTTTTTATACCGAAGTGTCAATTGCTAGCTCAAATAGATACGGGCGCAAAGAAACACTCTGATCGAGAATTTCTTTGGCACTACCTAAACTCTAGCAACTTCACTTGCAAACAAAACCAAAATTTTGCCACTGCTATGCGTTTGTCGATTCTCGACAAAAAAAACACATAACTATTTTGTTTGTATTGCATACTACAGCAATAAACAACATTTTGACGGTGCCCGGTCTCACAATTAGGAGGGTTGGCGTTTTTTGTTTGGGATGACGACTTCTATTTTGTTTTTCAAAATAGTCAGGCTTAATCCCATAGTCGTTGTTTTAATATTTTATTAAAACAACTTTAATTTATTAGTGGGAAAAAATTGGCGGTGTTTACCAAGGGGTAAGGCAGGGAATACTATAGTTTCAGATCTCTCCCAATTGACACTTGGGTATAAAAAGTTTCTTGTTGAAAAACAAGAAATAAGGGAACTGATGAAGATCTGTGGCGAGATCTGAAACTATAGTATTCCCTGCCGTACCCCTTGGTAAACACCGCCAATTTTTTTCCACTAATAAATTAAAGTTGTTTTAATAAAATATTAAAACAACGACTATGGGATTAAGCCTGACTATTTTGAAAAACAAGATAAAAAATGATTTTAAAAATTAAATCGCAAAAATTGCATCCTGGCACAGTGTGAAATTTTGTTAAATGGCTGATAGAAAAACAAAAAATACAAAAACAGATTTTTTATATTTGGAACGATATTAACGAAGTTATGAGTATTTCTTTGCATACACTTTTTTTGGAATTTCACTTATTTAAGGCGCCATACCTCTGGAACCGTTAGTCCAAAAAAAAAATAAATAAATATTTCGTTGTAAAACATTGTTAAATATTTTTTTAAAAATTTCTAGGAGTCATTCTGAGAAAACGAAACTTTGTTTCAGATTGTTCCAAAAAAGTTCTAAGCCACCAAAGTTTAAATTTCACTAAAATTTAGTACCTGAGAAAAAATAAAGTAGGTCACATCGTATAATCGCAACGGTAATTTATTAAAACCGTTATTAAAGTCAACAATCCTATTTACATACCAAAAAAGCAATGAACACAATATCTGTTGTAGTTTCCGAAAAATTTCTATTTCTTGCTCCAATAAATGACGTATTTTCCAAAATTGAGAAAAAATGTTCGTATTTAGGAGATCGCCACTTCCACACCTACAATATTTTTACCTAAATTTTAGGTATCCTTAGTTTCAATATGTTTTCTATCGAATCCCATATAGAAATCAACAGTCGGTGACATTAAAAATTTGAGGGTTTGGCCAGAAAAATCGATTTCTGAACCACCTTGCGCCGTCATTTGACCAATAAGCGTAATGTGAACTCTGTATCTTTGTGCAAATAAAAGAAAATAAATTTGCATTAAATATTTGCCTAATTTAACTTTACCTTAAAAATCTTGGAATGGAATTTCCAGCATATTAAGGAAGGTAAACTTTGTGGTTGAAAGTTTAATTAAATTTTTCAAAATTATATTCACTACGCTGAATTCACGTAAACACTTACTAAAACATACAAAAATATCAAGAAGATTTATTTCATTTCCAAATTAACCTTTAAAAATTTCAACTTAAACGCAATTTATTTAAAAAACGCTCCGACGATTTTTTTTTTTGATTTTTCTCTTCTATAAACATTTTAGTTTCAGAATCCGCAAAAACTTCCTAGGTGTAAGCACCTTCCATTTAAATTTGGTTCAAGGGCACCGTGCAAACTAACCCTAAAATTGTTTAGACAATTAATGCTATTAATCACGCATACATACATATGTATTTATACATTAATCCTCTTACAATAATTATGAGTTTTTTTTTTTTGTTTAGCTTTTTATGAATATTATTTTGCCATTGTTCTAATTAACGTTTAATTGAAATATTTAATTTGATATTTGTTACAAACACAACATACTACTTACACCGCATTGAGCAAAGAGGTATTTCACAATTTATTCTTAAAACCTCTGCATGTGAAACATGTGGAAAGCAATTTACAAATTTTAATTAGGTTATTCTGGGAAATTGTGCAATATTGTTGTCTTTGCTTGAATCTACCAAATACGAGTATATAGCTTGTAGTAAATGTCAATAGTGAATCCATACTGACTTACTACTGACATTGTCAACAGTACTACTGACAAACTGTAGACAACTCATGTAATTTCCAATAGACATTTTGTATGAACGTGTCATTCGAAACTCAGTACTGACATTGGAACTAGTATGTCAGTAGTAAGTCAGTAGGTGCTGAGGAACCATGTGTTGACATTGGAGGTAGTGAGTCAGTATAGACATTGGAGGTAATAAGTCAGTAAAGACATTGGAAGTAGTGAGTCAATAGAGACATTGGAGGTAGTGACTCAATAGTACATTGGTACCAAATTTTTCATTATTAAGGTTTTTGGCCTATTTGGAACTTTATATAGATAAAAAGGCTATATAGTGTGCGTAATAAGACGATGAACTTATACTTTTGTTAAAATAGTATATTTTATTAAAGAACAAGTAAAAAAGCATTAAGTTCGGCCGGGCCGAACTTTTCATACCCTCCACCATAAAATATTCATTCCTGTCCCCAACTTTAAGTGAGTACGTTAAAATGTCAGATAATGTACATAAAATGCTTCATTCGGGAGGCCCTTTTTTATGGTGCCTATATCTAAGTGTTGACAATTTTTAGTGGGATAGAAATTGGGAGGTACTGTTATATAGGGGTTATAATAAAACATGGGCCTATGTTGACAGTTTTTGATGGGAGCCTTTAATGTCAAATAACTCCTAATTCGGTTAAGAAATTTAGCTAGAATCCTCAAAATATCGAAAATCGGTACATAACGTGGGAACTTCAAATGTCATTAACAGCTAGTTCGGAGGTATCTGGGCTATACGAAAATATGAACTTAAATGAACAATTTTTGTTGCAGAATTTTTGTTGACTTTTAAATTTCAAATTACAGAAAGTTCGTCCAAAAAATAAAGCTAAGGCACGGAAAATCTGGAGGTTTGTTTTGGGGCTATACAAAAACATGGACCTACGTTCGGTTAAACATTTTAAGTAAAATCCTCAAAGTACCGAAAATAGGGAAGTATCGTTATATTGGGGCTATGTTGAAAATTGTTGATGCAGATGTGTGGTGACCACTACAACCTTCAAATGTCAAATTACAGTTAGTTCTGTTAAAAATTGTAGCTAAAATTGCCAAATTACTGAAAATTGGGAGGTACCGTTACATGGGAGCTATATCCGAACATGGACCTATGTTGACAATTTTTGATGGAGAGGTGTTGTGATCACTAAGAACTTCAAATGTCAAATTACGTGGACCTATGTCCACAAGTTTTGTCACATAAGTTTATTGACATTTAAGAACTTCAAACGTCAAATTAGAGCTTCATCGGTCTGAAAATGTAGCTAAAACCGTCAAAATACCATAAATCGGGGGGTACCGTTATATAGGGGCTATACCAAAACGTAGACCTATGTCCACAACTTTTGTTATATAAGTTTATTGACATTTAAGAACCCTAAATGTCAAATTATAGCTACATCGGTCTGATAATGTAGCTAAAAACGTCAAAATACCGTATATCGGGGGGTACCGTTATATGGAGGCTATACCAAAACGTGGACCGATGTCCGAAACTTTTGTTATATATGTTTATTGATACCTAAGAACCCTAAAAATGTAGCTAAAAACGTCAAAATACCGCAAATCGGGGGGTAACGTTATATGGGGGCTATACTAAAACGTGGACCTATGTCCACAAGTTTTGTTATATATGTTTATTAACACTTAAGAACCCTAAATGTCAAATTATAGCCAAATCAGTCTGAAAATGTAGCTAAAGCCGTCAAAATACCGTAAATCGGGGGGTACCGTTATATGGGGCTATAGCAAAACGTGGACCTATGTCCACAACTTTTGTTATATAAGTTTATTGACATTTAAGAACCCTAAATGCCAAATTATAGCTACATCGGTCTGATAATGTAGCTAAAAACGTCAAAATACCGTATATCGGGAGGTACCGTTATATGGGGGCTATACCAAAACGTGGACCTATGTCCACAACTTTTGTTATATATGTTTATTAACACTTAAGAACCCTAAATGTCAAATTATAGCTAAATCGGTCTGAAAATGTAGCTAAAAACGTCAAAATACCGTAAATCGGGGGTACCGTTATATGGGGGCTATACCAAAACGTGGACCTATGTCCACAAGTTTTGTTATATATGTTTATTAACACTTAAGAACCCTAAATGTCAAATTATAGCTAAATCGGTCTGAAAATGTAGCTAAAAACGTCAAAATACCGCAAATCGGGGGGTACCGTTATATGGGGCTATACCAAAACGTGGACCTATGTCCACAAGTTTTGTTATATATGTTTATTAACACTTAAGAGCCCTAAATGTCAAATTATAGCCAAATCGGTCTGAAAATGTAGCTAAAGCCGTCAAAATACCGTAAATCGGGGGGTACCGTTATATGGGGGCTATACCAAAACGTGGACCTATGCCCATAACTTTTGTTACATAAGTTTATTGATACTTAAGAACCCTAAATGTCAAATTAAAGCTAAATCAGTCTAAAAATGTAGCTAAAAACGTCAAAATACCGCAAATCGGGGGTTACCGTTATATGGGGGCTATACCAACACGTGGACCTATGTCCACAAGTTTTGTTGTATATGTTTACTGACACTTAAGAACCCTAAATGTCAAATTATAGCCAAATCGGTCTGAAAATATAGCTAAAAACGTCAAAATTTCGTAAATCGGGGGGTACCGTTATATGGGGGCTATACCAAAACGTGGACCGATATAGCCCATCATCGAACTTGACCTGCCTGCAAACAAAAGACGCATTTTCCCAAAATTTCAGCGTCCTATCTCCATTTTTGTGGATGCTAGAGTGATTACCACAGACGGACGGACGGACGGACGGACGTGCTCAGATCGACTTAGAATTTTACCCTGATCAAGAATATATATACTTTATAGGGTCGCAAATGAGTATTTCAATGCGTTACAAACGGAAAAACAAACTTAATATAGCCTCCATACTATGGTGGAGGGTATAAAAACATAGTATACATAATTATGAAAATACTAAAAAGTCCAAATTGCGTATTACAGTCTTTTTTATACCCTCCACCATAGTATGGAGGGTATATTAAGCTTGTTTTTCCGTTTGTAACGCACTGAAATACTCATTTGCGACCCTATAAAGTATATATATTCTTGATCAGGGTAAAATTCTAAGTCGATCTGAGCACGTCCGTCCGTCCGTCCGTCTGTGGTAATCACTCTAGCATCCACAAAAATAGAGATAGGACGCTGAAATTTTGGGAAAATGCGTCTTTTGTTTGCAGGCAGGTCAAGTTCGATGATGGGCTATATCGGTCCACGTTTTGGTATAGCCCCCATATAACGGTACCCCCCGATTTACGGTATTTTGACGTTTTTAGCTACATTTTCAGACCGATTTGGCTATAATTTGACATTTAGGGTTCTTGAAAGTCAACAAATATATGTAACAAAACTTGTGGACATAGGTCCACGTTTTGGTATAGCCCCCATATAACGGTACCCCCCGATTTGCGGTATTTTGACGTTTTTAGCTACGTTTTTAGACCGATTTAGCTATAATTTGAAATTTAGGGTTCTTAAGTATCAATAAACTTATATAACAAAAGTTGTGGACATAGGTCCACGTTTTGGTATAGCCCCCATATAACGGTACCCCCCGATATACGGTATTTTGACGTTTTTAGCTACATTATCAGACTGATGTAGCTATAATTTGACATTTAGGGTTCTTAAGTGTTAGTAAACTTATAAATTGGAAGTTGTGGACATAGGTCCACGTTTTGGTATAGCCCCCATATAACGGTACCCCCCGATTTGCGGTATTTTGACGTTTTTAGCTACATTTTCAGACCGATTTAGCTATAATTTGACATTTGAAGTTCTTAAATGTCAATAAACTTATGTGACAAAACTTGTGGACATAGGTCCACGTTTTGGTATATCCCCCATATAACGGTACCCCCCGATCTACGGTATTTTGACGTTTTTAGCTACATTTTCAGACCGATATAGCTATAATTTGACATTTAGGGTTCTTAAGTGTAACTAAACTTATATAACAAAAGTTGTGGACCTAGGTCCAAGTTTTGGTATAGCCCCCATATAATGGTACCTCCGATTTACGGCATTTTGACGTTTTTATATACATTTTCAGACCGATTTAGCTATCAATTGACATTTAGTGTTTTTAAATGTCAATAAACTTGTATAACCAGTGGACATAGGTCCATGTTTTGGAATAGCCCCCATATAACGTTACCGCCCGATTTCAGGTATTTTGAGAATTTTACCAACAAGTTTTAACAAAATTATCTGTAATTTGAACATTTGACATTTGAAATTCTTAGTGGTCACCACACCTCTCCACCAAAAATTGTCAAGAAAGCCCCCATATAACGGTACCTCCCGATTTTCAGTAATTTGATGATTTTAGCTACAATATTAAACCGAACAAGCAGTAATTTGACATTTGAAGTTCTTAGTGGTCACAACACCTCTCCAACAAAAATTGTCAACATAGGTCCATGTTCGGATATAGCTCCCATGTAACGGTACCTCCCAATTTTCAGTAATTTGGCAATTTTAGCTACAATTTTTAACAGAACTAACTGTAATTTGACATTTGAAGGTTGTAGTGGTCACCACACATCTGCATCAACAATTTTCAACATAGCCCCAATATAACGATACTTCCCTATTTTCGGTACTTTGAGGATTTTACTTAAAATGTTTAACCGAACGTAGGTCCATGTTTTTGTATAGCCCCAAAACAAACCTCCCGATTTTCCGTACCTTAGCTTTATTTTTTGGACGAACTTTTGTAATTTGAAATTTAAAAGCCAACAAAAATTCTGCAACAACAATTTTTCATTTAAGTTCATATTTTCGTATAGCCCACATACCTCCGAACTAGCTTCTAATGACATTTGAAGTTCCCACGTTATGTACCGATTTTCGGTATTTTGAGGATTCTAGCTGCAATTTTTAACCGAATTAGGAGTTATTTGACATTAAAGGCTCCCATCAAAAACTGTCAACATAGGTCCATGTTTTATTATAACCCCTATATAACAGTACATCCCAATTTCTAGCCCACCAAAAATTGTCAACATACATAGGTAGATATAGACACCATAAAAAAGGGCCTCCCGGATGAAGCATTTTATGTACATTATCTGACATTTTAAAGTACCCAATTAAAGTTGGGGACGGGAATGAAAACAAATTATTCCATTTTAGTTCAGAATATTTTATGGTGGAGGGTATGAAAAGTTCGGCCCGGCCGAACTTAACGCTTTTTTACTTGTTATCTTTAAAAAGGGGTAAGCTCAAGATTCCACATAAGCACAAAATTAGTAAATAAAGCCAATGTTTTCAAGGCTGTCTAAGCAATAATAAAAAATCGTTTTCATTGTCAGAAATATCATCGCCTTTTTATTTGCTCGGCCAAAAGGATTGGTGTGATTTATCTCCCTGTAGGAAGCATGGGGACATGTGTCGACATGTCACCACTGCCATAAGGATTGGTGTGATTTATCTTCTTAACGTTTTATCAGGCGATTTGCTGAATATTGATACAACATCTAGGAATTGAAAAGAATAAACATGTATAAATAAGCATAAATAAACAAATTTCCTTACACATTACATTTTTATAAACATTGGAAAAATCTCGCAATTGATTTTTGCTAAAAAAACCCTTCAACATTTTTACTCATTATTATGCCGCGTCCAAATATCATATGTATGTTGCGTCGTCAGGCTCCACAATATTCTGATGAAAATGTTTCTGTCTGCTCATGCTTTGTTTGTGTAGCCTCACTCAGTGCACAAGGCTAGCCAATAATGATAAATGTTATATGTATGTATATTTCCTTCCATGTCAATGTTTGTAAACATTCACACATACAGACATATTTATGACGCCAACCCAGCAAACCAAATGTCGGATGTCCGACATATCTGAACAATTTCGTAAGCAAAATCGTTCAGATTTCGTATCGATTTCTATACGATTTTTCGTAGGGGAATTCGTTCAGATTTCGTTCCGATTTCGGAGAAAATGTCGGAAGTAAATTTCCCTTCGAATTTGCTAATGTTTTTCTTCCGATTTCGTTACGAATTCGGATCGATATGTCGGAATCAAATTTCCCTTCGCACAACAACCACCTTTTGTATATATCTAACAAGCAACATTTTAGTTTGTTGACGAAAAACAAAATGGTTGGTTATAAAATTCGCATATACATTTTTTAAATATTTTAAATATAAATGCAACATATAATAATTCAAGCTAGTGCTGATAGACTCAACATATTCGTACATTGTTCTACTATAACTACAAAATAATAACAACAGTGAAAATCATTAGATATCTTTGAAATTATAATCTTCCAATAAAAACATAACAAAGAAAATTTATCAATAAAAAAGATGCATCAGAGAAAAAAATTTTTTCCTTCGATAATCATACGAAATTATTCCAAAATGGTTCAGAAATCTTTACGAAAGTTCGGAAGGTACCTCAGATTTTCATACGACATTATTCCGAAATCGTTCAGAAAACTGTACGAAAATTCGGAGGAAAAAATTCGAATTCCGAATTTCCCAAGGATTTTCTTCCGATTTCGTTGCGAATTCTGACCGAAATCGATCCGATTTCGCTCCGACATTTCGTTCCGAAATTATGTCAACCACTTCATATAACTTTCGCTAAGATATCGTTACGATTTCGGATCAGATATCGGACGTAACGTCCGAAATTTGTTCCGATTTCGTTACGATATCGGTACGATTGGTTTGCTGGGAACACAGACTGGTTGTCGTTGTTGCCAATAATAAGCAAACATTTATAACCGAAAATGTGTAAACAACATCACGAGAACATATAACAAGAAACATTCATCATCACATCATATGTGCTCGTGAGGACATGCACTTGAATGCCAATTTAACCAACCATTCACTTTAACATAATTTCTACCGAATATTTTGTAAATCACATAATAATGTATGAACAGCATATTGCCTTTGCTGACAAGGTATTGCATTAAATTTTGCAGTTGCCAGAATCATATAATATATTAGGTTGAGCAGTTGTAGGATAATTGAAAACAAGTAAGCAAAGGCTATAGTCGGACGGGGCCGACCATGTGATACCCTACACCACAACCTGTAGGAATTAGCTATGTGCAACCGGGTTCGATTCCCATCAAATTGTCAACGGTGGCAAAATACCCCTTAGTAATGTTGATGTGCTATTTCCTGAGTATTTCAGCCATGAAAAACGTCTCTACAAGTGGCAAATTAGGACACGCTGTTCGGACTCGGTGATAAACACTAGGTCACATATCAATAACTTAATATGAATCCATTGATATAAGAGAAGCCTCCCTTCTCTTTACTGGGATGTTTGTGGAAAAATATATAAATTCTACATTTCTCCTGCTACATATTCGCATTATACATATATATACTATGTAATTTAATGTATTTGATAATTGGGAAAATTGCGAGTTTATTGAAGATGTATCGTTCAAAATTGTGCACTTGTACCTCACATATCACGGTGTGCCTTAACCAAATTTAAATGAAAGGTGCTTACACCTGGGAAGTTTTTGCAGATTCTGAAACTACAATGCTCATAGATAAAAAATATCACAAAACAAAAAAATCGCCGGAGGGATTTTAAAATAAATCGCGATCTATATCTGGAAGGAATAATAATATATGGAAAGTTTGGAGCAAATTGATTACTCAGTTCGCCAATTATCGTTCACACAATTTTTCGAAAACAATTTTGATATTTTTGGGGGAGGTGTGGACGGACATAGCCTACATTCGAACTTAAACAAAGTTTGGGCAAAATATTACGTTGTATAAAATTTGGTTCTAATCGGTAGATATGTTCGAGAGTTATCGTGCGCACCAGCCAGTTAGACATTAAGAGAGACAGATGAACGGACAGCGCTAAATAGACTCCAAATTGTCTGAAACGAATTTCTTCCAAATATACTTGGGGTCTAAAACCAATATGTCGATGAGACACATCTTTGGTCGTATTTTGTTTGTATCCCCTTTATCCTAAATCCTGAGGTATAAAATAGGTGGCGAGGCGACCCCATGTTGCAATATTTGTATAAAAATCCAATGAACTGAACTGAAAATTTCTCTGTCATGAAAGAGACAATTTGTAGCATGGGAGGAAATTGTGGTTCTCTGCACAAAACACATTATATATCAGGCAGTAGGTGTGTTATCTAACAGACACATTATTGCAATGTGCATCAGGGTACAGGTCAGTAGCTATTATTCCATATGTAGGCTACTTTGTCGGTATATGCCCTCCAGGAATTAAAATATGGACCAGAACTAAAATTTGTATATTTTTCATACAAAAGTAATGGCTTATGTCACCCGCCAAATAATATCAGATCATCATGTAAAATTATAGAAATTTTCTTTTACCTAAACTCTTACCTCGTGCAAAATTTCGTGACTATTGAGCTATAATTGCGACCTCTAGAGTGTTAATAACTACACTACAAACAGAAAACTGGATAAACATATTAGGCTGTAGCTCTTTTCTCTGATCACGTACATCAACGTAGTCGACATCAGTGCAAAGGTAAAGAAATCGTCTTCCAAATATAGAACAAAGATATAAGCTGTATATTAAATTTTTTCACAATTTTCACACAAAAGTTCTGACCCACTTAATCCTCTAAATATTATCTGATCGGCATCTCAAATTGCAAACTATTTCTTTGTCATATATTCTAACCATATCTAAAAATTACCGTTGATCGGACTATTATTGCGACCTACAGAGCCGCTACAAAATTGGATAAACATAATGATTTTTGGTTCATTTCACCCGCTAAACAGAAATAGGGTTCTATTCTGGTCTGAACCCGACCTCCATGCATTTCGTGACGATCGGTCCATAATTGCGGCCTGGAGTTTGATGACAATTTATAATGGACAGACGGACGGACTGGCGGACACACATCTCGGAATCGCTTTATCTAGTCGAGATATGAAGATTGGTGTTACATGAATTTTTACCAAAACAAACTTATAATATCCTTTCCACATAGTGGTGTAGGTTATAAATATACTGAATAAAAAACATATATCCATAAAAATATTTTTTTAGCTATTTAGCTAACAAAACTAAATAATATAATTCAAGTAATTTATTATTCAAAATAAGACTTTTATTCGAAAAGAAAAATTTCAGGCGCCACATTTTTCATGTTAAATCCCCTAATTAAATATAAGGATTTAATCAAAATGCTTGTTTCTTTTTCAACACTTTCAAATGATTCCATTTCACCCCAATAGTCTGCCTTGCATGTGATTAATGCTCAAAATATAATGCATTCAATGGCACATATAGTTAGTTGTTCAATAGTTTCATTGATGTTCTCGTTGGTTGAAAATTTCCATTATAAAAATTCAGCAATTATGGGAAAACTGTTGCATATTTTTAAAATGCTGTTCTCATGGAAATTAATTTTATTTATTAAAAGACCACTTACATGGTCTCTTTGTGTATAGAATTAGTATCATGTTAATATGCAGAATACATAGAAAATTAGCATTTCAACATATCTAAATGCTATTATATTAATATTGTAATATTTAAAGAGGTTTTTGGTCGTAGGATCAAGTTGATGAAATATTTCAATATAAGCAATTCTACATTGTTGGTTAATGCCAAAGTTGAAGTAGCGGTCTTTGAACATTCAGTGTTTTGACTTAAGGTCATGATGCACCACATAAGAACCAAGACGTACAAACAAAACCACACGGACAGCATCATTCAGAAATTGCATAGAATACCCAAAGGCAAGTTTGATACTTATAAAGACCACAAATTTAATCAGTTAATTAATGTAAATTTATGCACTTAAGTTGTTATGGTTAAGACAATTTCGAATAACAATCCTTTAAAGATATTTTAAGGGTTTGGTAATAATAAATGGATTCGTGACATACTCAACATATATATAATATAAAAAATATTCACAAATGTCTTTATGATGAATTACACTGTAAGTATAAATGTGATAAACAAAATTCTTCTTAAATAATAAACACATTATTCATGGAAGAATTTGGCTCCTGAAAAAAGTATATGTGGAGACCCAGATTGTGGAAAAATGCTCATTGATGCATTCCACTGCACTTATAATTTCAACAAAAATTTGTAAGAACAACCACAACAAATCCCGATATGTTTGAGGAACATATTTTCAAGTACTTCAGACCTTGAAACTTAAATTGTGAGAGAAAATCTTTAAAGTATATGTAAAGACCCAGATTGTGGAAAAATGCTCATTGATGCATTTCCCTGCATTTATAATTTCAGTTAATATTTTCAAGAACAACCACAAGAAATCCCCATCTTTTTGTGGAACATATTTTCAAGTACTTCAGACTTTGAAACTTAAATTGTGAGAGAAAATTGCCAATAGTTATCATAGCACTTCTGCATAGAAAGTAAATTTTTAAGTTCGGAACGCCGAAAAGACATCATCACATTATCATGGGGGGATCAATCTCTCACGCCTAATGTTGGCAGAATTTATTGACTTCCTAGAATATTTTAAAGTGGTGGATTATAGCACAATGGAGAAATCATACCATACACTAGAGGAGTTTGGTCTTTGTATATAGGAGAACCTTCTCCATGTCACTTTTTTGGAAAATATTTTCCAGGACAACAACATAAAAATGTTCCCATAACATTCCCGAATCTGTAAGGTACAACCAGGGCTTTAATAGAATATTTGTAGAAAAATAAATAGAAAATTTGTTTTTAGGGAAAAAACTGCCCGCACTGTGTTTTATTTTTACAGTGTTTTTATTATTATTACAGTGTTTTATTTAACTTGCCTTGGTGTGTGTTTAGTTCAAATCTGGTAACTCATTTTTAACTCGGTTGCAGTTGACCAATCGAACTAAAACTTTGCACACTTCTCAGATTTGGAAGACAATACACGAATATGAAATCAAAACCAATATTGGTCCATTTTTACACTGTTTTACACTGTTTTATCTAATTTGCTTTTCAAATCTGGTAACTAATTTTTCACACAGTTGCAGTTGACCAATCGAACTTAAAATTTGCACACGTTTCAGAATTGGATGACAATACATGAATATGAAATCAAAACCAATATTGGACCATTCTTACAGTGTTTTTACGGTGTCTAACTTAACCCCCTTTTCAAATCTGGTAACTGATTTTTAAAGCGGTTGCAGTTGACCAATCGAAGTAAAACTTTGCACACTTTTCAGATTTAGATGACAATACGTGAATATGAAACCAAAATCAATATGGGTCCATTTTTTCCTATAGCTCCCATATAACGGTACCACTCGGTTTCCGGTATTTTGCTTTTCAAATCTGGTAACTCATTTCCCACACAGTTGCAGTTGACCAATCGAACTAAAACTTTGCAAACTTTTTAGATTTGGATGACAATACATGAATATGAAATCCAAACCAATATTGGTCCATTTTTACAGTGTTGTACAGTGTTCAATTTTACATGCTTTTCAAATCGGGTAACTCATTTTTAAGACAGTTGTAATTGACCAAGCGAACTAAAACTTTGCACACTTTTCAGATATGAATGACAATACTTGAATATGAAATCAAAACCAATATTGGTCCATTTTTACACTGTTTTAAAGTTTTTTATCTAATTTGCTTTTCAAATCTGGTAACTCATTTTTCACACAGTTGTAGTTGACCAATCGAACTAAAACTTTGTACACTTTTCAGATTTGGATGACAATACATGAATATGAAACCAAAATCAATATGAGTCCATTTTTTCCTGTAGCTCCCATCCAGCGGTACCACTCGATTTAAGGTATTTTATCCTCATTTTAAGCCCGTATTGGCTGCTTTTTGACAACTAGGTACAGAAACGTACCCATTAAAAATTATGGACATAGGTCCAGGTTTTGGTATAGCCCCCATATAGCGGTACCGCCCGATTTCAAGTGTTTTATGGATTTTATCTTCATTTTTATACCGAATTGCGTGCATCTTGCCATTTGGAGATCCCAGTGGTACAGAAATTTCTCCACCAAAAATTGTCACATAGGTCCAGGTGTTGGTATAGCCCCCATATTACGGCTCCACCCGATTTCAAGTGTTTTTGTCTTAATTTTTGAACGGAAATGGCTGTAACTTTGATTTCGAGTTCCCAACTTCTCTACCAAAAATTTTAGACATAAGTCCAGGTTTTGATATAGCCCCTATAAATGGTACCACCCAATTTCAGGCATTTTAAAATTTTTATCTGCATTTTCGGCCTAAATTGGTTATGTGGTTCCGTTGAAAATTGAAAGAGCATGTTGAGAGGGGAAAGTTCGGAGGAGGTAGTTCGGCGGTGGTTTTTCGGTGGTTCGGTGTAAGTTGTTAGGAGTTAAAGTGAATGTTGTTCGGAAGTTCCGAGGAGTTTGTTTGAAATTTCGGATGAGGTTGTCCGGAGGAGATTTTTCGGAAGTTTGGATGAGGTTGTTCGGAAGATCGGTGGAGGTTGTTCGAAGCGGTGGTGTTATGAAGGTGGATGTTAGGAACTTCCACCCCCCTCCGAACTTCCCCTTCTCAACTTGCCTTTTCCACATTCAGTCTAACTTGTTCACTACTACACACATCCACACACACAAGCACACAAACGGTCAAAAAATAAATACTTATTTCAAAATCTGACCCATGTACACAATTTTGGTGGGGACGTTTCTGTACAACTGGGAACTCGAAGACAAAATCCTCAAAACAACTTAAATCGGGTGGTACCGCTATATGGGCACCATCATTAAATATCATTTATAATCTCAAGTATATACAAATAAAATTGAAAATCTTAAAAAATGTATTTACAAAAAAATTAAAAATAATTATAAAATTAATAAGTTTCAGTGTTAAATTTTTAAATGCACTAAAAACTAGAAAATGAGTATGTAATTAAAAAAATTAAGTAACAGTGTTTTATTTATAAATGCACTTAAAAGTAGAAAATAATTTTGATTATGGAATCTCTCAAATAAAACGCTTGCCGTTCAATATTATCACAAGTTTTAATTTAAATGCAAGCGTTTTATTTGAGAGATTCCATCATCAAAATTATTTTCTACTTTTAAGTGCATTTATAAATAAAACACTGTTACTTAATTTTTTTAATTACATACTTATTTATATATGTTACAGGCTGAAGGTTATCTCTTTAATAAAAGTGATGGTGCTTACCTTTACGTTTACAATATTATGTGTTCCAAAGATTTTTGGTTGTCTGAAATGATCGAAAATAACAATAGACGTATGAAATTGAATTGATAAAACAATATTTTAAAATTATTGTTTTTATTTTTAACTTATTTTAAATTTATTTTAATTCTATTTTAATTCTACTACACTGTGCAACATTATCAAGATAATTTTGTGCAAACAATTTCATATGCGGTTCTTATGAAAGTACAGACGCCATAGACAAAAACCCTGTTTGGATTTGGTTTTGTTAGATCGGATTCGGATTTTATGGCCCTATCTAAACATGGCTAAATATTGATTTTTTAAAGAAAATCGGGGCAATATCTTTGAAACCAATACGAATCTTTCCATTACATCCGCAGCGAACTTGTGCATAAGAACAAGCAGAATGTATTTGGAAACATAATGAACACGAATAACCTCATTTATTGCCTCAAATTATATAACATATCTAAAATTTCCGTGATTTGTATATATTTCGCAGCGTATCTCCAAAACCGTCAAATTTTTCTTAATATTATCTTTGGGAAAAATATTCACTGGAATGTAATACACAACTCTTCACAACATATCATTGTAGTAAAATGCCTCTATCGCGTTGTTTCTAGCATTTTATTCAACGACAATTTGATAAATATATATATATATTTATTTGATAAATATATATGATATTTTCTACTTTCCGACCTCTGAATAATATTTGACCATCACCAGAATCAATAGGGGTTTTCTTCTGTGACACCCTAATAACACCCAAAATTTCGTGACAATCAAAATTGCGACGTGAATCGTGATTACAAAAAAAAATTAAAAAATGGGATGTATTACCGATTATTGTGATATCTCCGTTGTTTGGCCACCTACGCCAACCTACTTTGCGTCATTGTAAAGATGGGATTATCCACTTTCATAGTCAGACTTTGCTTTTGAAAGTTCCCCAATCAATGTTGTGATATTCACCTTTATTATTAAAATCGCAGAAATGAAAAGTTGGGTTCTATTAGCGGCTATTGCGATATCTTTGTTGGTTGACCACCTATGACAACCTGCGTTACATCGATATTTTCTACTTTCATTAGCATGTTTTGCTTTTGATATACCCCATATAGAAGCGGAGATATTCGCTTTGAAATAAAATGTTGACTTTTTCTCCAAATAAGTTTTTTGCGCATTCCGACCCCAGAATATTATCCGACCATCACCAAAATCAAATACCCAAAATGCGGACACGCTCGGATTAAAGTTGCGATCTGTAGCGTGATTACAAGGTTTAGATCGACAGACGTACGGACGGGCTGACGGACACGCATTACCAGGTCGACTCAGCTCGTCGAGACATTCATTTTGGTATATATATGTATGGGTCGATGCGTTACAAACTTTTTGGCCAAAACCAACTTCTAATACCGTCCCCACTTAGTGGTGTAGGGTATAACAAATAACCTAACTTTTTTGCAACTATCAAAAATACGGTCTGTAACTTTTGAAAATTCGTTGCAAATGACCCCGTATTCTCTTGGCCGATAGGTACAAAAAATATAAACATAAAATTAACGAGTTTATAAAGAAACAAGTAAGAAAAGTCTATAGTCGGACGGAGCCGACCATGGGATACCCTATACCACTATTCCTGGACAATCGCTCTCCACGGAACTTCTTTTCAATGATTGTGAAAATTTAATTATCAAATATCAGAGATGTAATGGATAATACTTATGACCAAAACCAAAAAGTTATCTAGCATGACAAAAACATTTTTGTAGCAGGAAAGGGGAATTTAGTTCACACAAACTAAAATGTAATGAGACCCACTTATGTAGTACTACTACTTCCGTTGTTTAACCGCTACGTTATTGAAATTTTTACCAATTTCACACAAAAGTTTCAGTCCATTTAACCCGCTAAGTATTATCTGATCTTCACGTTGGTTTGCACGCTTCTTCTTCGTCATAAACTCAAACTTTGTTTAAAATTTTGCGGTTTATTATTTTGACCTACAGAGCCGCTACAAAATTCTTTAAAATTTTGTTTTTGGTCCATTTCATCCCCTGAACATTTCACGATCATCACCAAAAACTAATCATATCTACTCTGGCCCGAACCCAACCTCCTTAAAAATTCGTTACAATCGGTCCATAAGCTTGTTTACAATTTTTAATGGACGGACACACATCGCTAAATCGCTTTATCTCGTTGAGATATGAATTTTGGCATACCAAATAAGGGGTCTAGGACAAATATTTCGTGGTGTTACATAAACTTTTGGAGAGACAATATGTAGCATGGGATAAAAATGTGGTTCTCTACACAGAACCCATTATATATTAGGCAGTAGGCCCGTTATCTAGCAAACACTTTATTGCAATTTACATCAGAGGAAAGGTCAGTAGTTTTTCCATATGTAGGCTACTTTGCGAAATATATATGTCCTCAAGGAATTAAAATATCGACCAAAAATAAAATTTTTATATTTTTCATACAAAAGTAATGGTCTATTTCACCCGCTAAAGAATATCAGATCATCATTCAAAATTGTAGGCATCTTTTTCGACCTATACTCTTACCCGGTGCAAAATTTCGTGAATATTGATTTATAATTGCGACTTCTAGCGAGTTTATTATTACACTACAAACAAATAACGGAATATATTAGGCTGTAACTCTGTTATCTGATCATGCACACCAACATAATTGGCATCAATTGAAAGGTCAAGCGTTCCACTTTCAAGTATATCTCACTTGTCCGGAATGTCACTTCCAGGAATTAAGATATAAGCTGTATATTAAAAATTTTTACAATTTTCACACAAAAGTTTTGGTCCATTTAACCCTCTAAATATTATCCGATCGCCATCTCAAATTGCAATATTCTCCTTTGTGATATACTCTTACCTTATTTAAAATTACGCGTTGATCGGACTATTATTGAGACCTACAGAGCCGCTAGAAAATTGGACAAATATTATGTTTTTGGTCCATTTCACCCTCTAAATATTTCACGATCATCACCAATAAGAATAGGGATCTATTCTGATCTGAACCCGACCTCCATAAAAAGTTTCGTGGCGATCGGTCCATAATTGCGGCCTGGAGCGTGTTTACAATTTATAATGGACAGACGGACGGACGGACACACATCTCAAAATCGTTTTATCTCGTCGAGATATGAAGATTGGTATACCACATTGGGGGTCTCCGACGAATATTTCGCGGTGTTACATGAATTTTTACCAAAACAAACTTATAATACCCTTTTCCACATTGTGGTATAGGGTATAAAAACAACAATTGCAATAGTGTCAAAAGATCCTAATATGCTCCGAAATGTCGCGATTTGAGAACAAATTGGTCCAGAACGATTTGATAATGATTTTAAATTAGATTACAAAAAAATAAAAATTTTAATGAAAAGCAAATATGTTGTTATGACAGATAAAATTGAAAAATGCATTACCGAACTTCAATGCATTTGGTGCGGAAACTTTTCTCGCGATAGAGAAAAAATTACACCTTATTTCATAATAGTTTTTCATGGTCTACACGGCTATGTGGTGGTATTTTTTTGGTTATAGCCCTAGTGCCTACACTTTCCAATATTTTCACATAATTTTTTGCTTACCTTAGTTTTAATATGTTTTATGTTGAATGCCGTATAGAAGTATAAAAACTCATTGACTACAAAAATTTGAGGGTTTAGCCAAGATAATTATTGTACGACATAAATATTCACTGTCAACGCAGATTGGTCTGTGGATGTTTTCGAAGGATTTTTTGTTTTGTTGCAGTGTCTTATTTTCAATTCAGCTGACTGAGTATGCCAAACATTTGAGACAATCAAATTATTTTTAGTAATTGATTTTTATACAACAAAAAAATCAATGTCTTTGTTGTATTTAAAACATACTTTTATGGTTACATAGATATTCTGCAATTATATTCATATCATCTTTTTTATTATGTGGTTGATGTTTTGAATACATATATACTGATAAATACGTATGAGTTTGTGTGACAAAGATTTATACATATATTGTGCACCAAATCCTTGATATGTTCCTGGGGAATTTACAATTAAAAAGAGATATTGTTTGTAATTGCTTTTATATGATTTCCTTACATTCCTTCAGGATACAATAATCAAGCATCCTCATATGTTTTCAGAATTATTAAGGAGGTATTTAGGTTTTGTATTGTTAATTCATTTATTTATTTATGTTATTAGATATACTGTGGAATGAATTAAATCTATATTTATAATTGAAATGTATGGTAATGGATTCATGTGTAATAACACTGTGCAACACTGAAAATGCAAACAACTTCTAGTGGGCATTTTCTGATTCTTAAGATTACAAACACCTAGTTGCGTTTCGTGTTTTTAGATCGGGTTTGGATTTTATGGCCTCATCTATACCGGGCTAAAACAACCCTTTTTTAATTGATTTGTGCATTATCTCAGAAACTAATAAAAATTTTGCTTTGCGGTTTTCAGCAATATTGTAGTCCTGAAGTAGTAGAACTTATATGTCTGACATACGACCTACGAAAAACCGCATATAGCGCATCAAAATTGATAAAATATAGGAAAGATTATATAATTTCTGGAATTATGGTCAGTAACTCCCAAACTATTGAGAGTTGAACCAAGTAGCCTTTCGCAAAACTTTCCAAATAATGTCCTTTGCATTTCTTCAGAACATTATGAAACTGTAAAATACTTATTTGGTGTTGTTTAGGCGGTATTTCATATCATACTTTCTACAAAACATATTTCAAACAACGTTACACAGGCTGTTTATTCTCATATTTGAAATTTCAATGTATTGTTGAAATATTTACAATGATGTGAAGTAGGTTTCATAGGTGGTCAAACAACAGAGATATTGCAATAGCTTTTTTTCTGCAATCACATTATAGGTCGGATTTTTGATCGGATCCTCACGAAATTTTTTTTTAGATTGATAGGGGTCTCACAGAGAAATAAGCCTATTGACGGTTGGCGTACATCTCACTTGCCATTCAACAAAATTGACCTGTATTAATGAAGACATTAAGTGCAAAGGCGCTAAGCTATCCCAACTAAAATATTTTCAATTTTACCAGTCAAAAGACAGTAGGGTATCACATAGTCGGCCCCGACCCGGCTGTAGCCTTTTTATAAAAATCAATAATAATTTGTTTGTCTCAAATTTTTGGTATACTCAGTCAGATGAATTGAAAAGAAGGCACAACAAGAAAACAAAAAATCCTACGAAAACATCCTGGCGTTGAATATTTATATCGTACAAGGGTTCAGAAATCGATTTTCTTGCCTAAACCATAAATTTTTTTGTAGTCAATGATTTTTTATATTTCTATACGGCATTCAACATTGACCATATTAGAACAAAGATAAGCAAAAAATTAGGTGAAAATATTAGAAAGTGTGGACAAGGGGTGCCCCTAAATTTTAATTTTTTGTAATTTTCTAGAGAAAAATGGGCCTAACTTTTTCTCGGAAACTATATTGGGTTATTGGTTTTTAGGTAGGTAGGAAGGTTGCCTTTGAGAAACGTTGTAATAAATTGCCCTAGTATTAACTCAAAATTAGACATTTTATTTTTCTGCAGGCACTAAATTCTAAATTTCAGTCAAAAATATTATTGGACTGTCCGTTTAAGATTTATTTACAATTTATTGAAATTACAAGGGTAAAAACGTTTATTCCCTATTATAAATTTTGCATAAACGAAAATGTTTTTAAATATCTGGGTATTAGTATAAAAACTATTTAAAACTATAAAAAATATAATTTTTGTTTAAATATTTTTTATCATTATTGTTTATGTATTATGAACTGTGACCTTGATTTCCTGAACCGAATTTGATTGTTTTGATTCAACGGAATACTGATTGAAAACAAAGTATGAAAATATGTTTGCGCATTCAAAAGTTACAATATTTTGGCCAGGAAAACTTCATTCCGAACCACTGTGTGTCGTATGTACCACGAGCAGTACCGGCTATACAACGAGATTGGCATAGTTAAACGTATCAACTTACTACGATTATGCCACGAGAAAGAGAGATGAGGTATATAAATATTATGGTTTTTGAATTGTCACGAAAAAAAATCCTGGAATTTACTTTATATTTGTAGACATCCTCATGATCAGACCAGTCCTGAATCTGAATTCAAACCAGAAGACAGTAGTTATTGATCAGGAATCAGTAGACATTAAGCGGAGGCAGATAGTCATTACCCAGACGTCAATAGTGATCTCTGGTCAATAGCCTTTACCTGAGCATAGTATTCATTTACAAGGGATGTTGCTGTGTGCGGTGATCCGACCAAAATAATATTTTAAAAAATATATATAATTTTAAAATCCCTTACATTTTTTTCGGACTTAAGAATATGCAAAAATGTATATGGACATCCAGTTTTGTGACACTGTCATATATAACATATTGAATTAATTCTTCAAAACTCGATTAATTTAATCAACCATCATTTTTTTAAGACAATTCAAATAAATATTTAATCTATGGTGTGTTTTAATATTTCAATATTGTTGGCTTATGCAACATTTTCCATGTCTTTTTTAAAGGAACGTGTTTATCCCATATGCAGTAAAAACGGGAAAATATTATTTTTACGGTTTATAAGTTAATTTTCATTAATTTAATGGTATATACAAATACACGCTACAGATTCCCTTTTTAAATAAAATTGTATCTCAGTGCACATTTTTGTACAACAGTTTGCATTACAAATTTAAAACATTGCTGCAACGCAAAAAAAGACCAACTCCATATGAATTACTAAAAAGTATAGAACAAAACTATAACTGCCGTCTATCGTCAATAAATGTGTATGGCTTACACTTTTTTGCACCTATTTGGTTTGGTGTTCTACAAGATTTATTAGCATATGACTGGCTATAACAATAAAAGGTTAAATCCCCAATGAAGCCTTCGAACATAGCCTACCACTAGTCGAGGATTTTCTTTTGTTGAGTGTGTTGGTTTTGAAATGGTACATCACACCACTGCATGGTATTTCAATATCCCGCTCCCATGTATGTAATCCTGTAAATGAGGTATGGAAAAAAACTTAAATTATGATCCACCAGGTCTTTAGTATGAAGTTGGTTCAGTGCAGTCCTTACCTTATGGTATGGAAAATCTGCCAGTCATCACCGTCATTTTTGTGTTGTAATCCATTAAAAAAGGTATTGTGTAGGCAATTCCTCTTGCTACCGTTGGGGAAGAGAATGAAAAATATTGGCTTCAACACCTGCGAGTGATGTTCATGGAGGGTTGTAAATAATTAATTTTCAAGATTTTATACGATGTTTGGGAGATTTGTGGTTTTCTCTGAAGCTACTGACAGGTTCATAGTTGGTTGAAGTTTAATTAAGTATAGGCCTTTTCAAAATATAACTTAAAATATGCTTTGTTATTGTTTTGTAAACCTAATGTTTTGGTTAATCATCTAAATTTTTCAACTGGATAGTGGATGTTGTTTTCTTAACAGAACTAGTCTTAATTTATAAACCATCTCGGGGAGTTTAAAATTTATCTTTGTTGCCATGTGGTTTCTAATGCTGCATACTTTCATTGCCACCATATAAATTAGTTAAGAGAAATTTAGTCTACTAGCCCTAACCACAATTAATTCGTACACCAGGGCCCTATTCCACGAAACAACTTATCAACTTTTCATTTTGCACTTATCAATATTTTTGACAATGCTCAAAGTTAAGTGTTCCACAGAACCATTATTTTTTGATAAGTGATAAGTTGCTAATTATAAAGTGAGTTTGCTTACTTTTCAAAATAATGTAGCTCTTTTTTTGATTTCTGTTCCACAAACGTTATTTCTGCTAAGTGAAAAGTTGTAACGGCAAAGCGTATTTTGTTAAGATTTTGCAAAAAAATTTGCTCTTTCGTTCCACAGAAAACTCTGCATTTTGATTTTGCAGATCAAATTTTGATAAGTTTGCCTTAAATTTGCGAGGTAAACGTTCTCTTTGCCAATGTACATTGTTAAAGCGAGATTTTGTTCAGAAATAGTGAAAACACGGTTATGACAAGAAATTGTAAAGATTTTTCCGAGCTTCTACCCCCTGAATCAACCATCCTACTTCGAACTCTCACTATCCGAAATTCCACCCTACGAACAACCCCATTCCGAACTTCCACCCTGCGAACAACCTCACAAATCGATGTTTCTCGATTTTACATTTAGGCTAAACTCTATTTGAGAGACTATTTGTATTTATTACTATACCCTCCACCATAATATGGAGGGTGTATTAGGTTTGTCATTTCATTTGTAACTCATCGAAATAATCATTTGCGACCCTATAAGGTATATACATATATTTTTGATCAGCGTAAAATTCTAAGTTGATTTAACCACATCCGTCCATCCGTCTGTTGTAATCACGCTATCTTCCGAAAGAGTTGAGATAGAGGGATGAAGAAGTTGAGCTTTGTTATTGCCCCCATATAGCAGTGCCGTCAATTTCAGCTATTTTAAGGTTTTTAGCTACATTTTCAGAACGAATTAGTTATAATATGCTTCCAAAACTCACCGACATAGGTCCATCTTTTATTATAGCCCCCATATACTGCCCAATTTCAGCTACCTTGGCATTATTAGCTACATTTCCAGGCCGAATTAGGTATAATTCAGTCAATCACCAAGAAACGTCTCCACAAAAAATTATGGATATACATAGGTCTACGTTTTTTACAGCCCCCATATAGCAGTACCGTCCGATTTCAGCTATTTTAAGGTTTTTAGATACATTTCTAGAACGAATTAGTTATAATTTGCCAAGTAACTTCTCCACTTTGTGGAGAAAGAAAACTAATTACTCTATGCCGAACATAACGCTTTTTACTTGTTTTATTTCGCTTAATTTTATTGTATTTTATTTGTATTTGCCTTCATTTTATTTTAGATTATTTTTTTGTTTTATTTTACTTTATTTTATTTATTTTTTAACTTTATTTTATTTCAATTTACTTTACTTTATCTCACTTAATTTTCTTTTATTTCACTTCATTTTATATTGTTTTATTTTTATTTATATTTTAATTTATTTCATTTTATTTTTTATTTTATTTTACTTCATTTGATTTATTTTGATTTTATTTTAATTTATTTCATTTAATTATTATTTAATCTTTATTAAAATTATTTTATTTTATTTTTATTTCATATTAATTTATTTTATTTATAAGTTTTATTTTATTTTATTTCATTTCATTTCATTTCATTTCATTTCATTTCATTTCATTTCATTTCATTTCATTTTATTTTATTTTATTTTATTTTATTTTATTTTATTTTATTTTATTTTATTTTATTTTATTTTATTTTATTTTATTTTATTTTATTTTATTTTATTTTATTTTATTTTATTTATTTATTTAATTTTATTTTATATTATATTATTTTGTTTCATTTTATTTCAGTTTAATTTAATTTATTTAATTTTATTTTATTTATTTTTAATAATATCAGTTTCTTTTCATTTTTTCGCTCGTCTCAATTTTACATGTCTTATTTATTATTGCCAAGTAAACAATAATGCAAAGATGATAAGACGTTCTGTGGAACAAATATCATTCACACTTTGCAAGAGAACTGAGAGACTTACCAAGATGGCGGACAAATTGAGCAAGAGAGCACAACAACTGTGCTAAAAGAACAGTGATAGAGAAATTTGCTAAGTGCAAGGGAAATTGAAAAGTAATTTTGTGGAACAAAAAAGGGTTATCACTTTTCAAAATAACTACTTTTTGATAAGTGCAAAATGAAAAGCGATAAGTTGTTTCGTGGAATAGGGCCCAGGTATTTTTTTTACAATTTAACATGAAATTTAATTAACATCAAATGCATGTCTAAAGGGAATATATTTTCATAATTTTTTATAGGATTCATTTTATAGCCAAAAATAATAAACTAGGTAATTATACCCTACACCACTATGTGGGGAGGGTATTATAAGTTGGTTTTGGCCAAAAAGTTTGTAACGTATCGAAATAATGGTCGTAGACCCATACTTATATATATCAAAATGAATGTCTCGACGAGCTGAGTCGATCTGGCTATGTGTGTCCGTCCGTCCGTCCGTCCGTCTGTCCATCTAAACCTTGTAATCACGCTACAGGCCGCAATTTTGATCGGATCGTCACGAAATTTTGGATGTTGATGGGGGTCCCGGATGGGAAGAAGCCTATTGGGGTCGGAAAGGGCAAAAAACTTAGGTGGATAAAAAGACAACGCTTTTTTTCAAAGTCAATATCTCAGCTTCTATAAGGGGTATTCCAAAAGCAAAACCTGATAATGAAAGCAGATAATATCACCTTTCTAATGATGTAAAGTGGGTGCTCGTAGGTGATCAAACAACGAAAATATCGCAATAGTAGCAAATCAAACCCCAATTTTCATTTTTGCGATTTTAATTATATTGACAAATATCACAGCTTTGGTTGAAAATTTTCCAAAAGCAAAGCCTGACTATGAAAGTAGAAGATCCCGTCTTTACAATGATGCAAACTAGGTCGGCGTAGGCACCCAAATAACGGAGATATCGCAATAGTCAATAATACATCCCATTGTTCTATTTTTTTGGAAATCACGCTACAGGTCGCAATATTGATCGGATCGTCACGAAAATTTCAGGGTTAATGGGGATCTCACAGATGAAGAAGCATATTGATTTTGGTGATGGTCGGATAATATTTAGGGGTCGGAATGGGCAAACACTTATTTGGAGATTTTAACGAATATGTTTCAAGGATTATCAAGCAAATAAACGTGGATTGTTTAAAGAATATTTTTTCAAGGATCATCAGGTCATTAAACGTGGATTTTTTACATAATATTTGTTCAAGGATCATCACGCCAATAATCGTGTATTCTTAAGAATATTATTTAAGGATCATCAATCCTTTAAAAGTGAATCTTTTAAGACTCTTTATTCAAGCATCAGCAGGCCAAAAAAAGTGGATTTTTTAAAGAATATTTTTTAAGGACTTTTAGTCCAATAAAATTGTATTTTTAAAAAATATATATATTTTTTCAAGGACTATCAATGCAACACACGTGAATTTTTAAAGGATTTTTATTCAGGGACTATCAGTCTAATAACCGTGGAATTTTTAAAGGATATTTTTCAAGGACTATCAGTTCATTAAACGTGGATTTTTTAAAGAATATGTTTTGCTAGGACTATCAGTCTATTAAACGTGGATTTTTATAGAATATATTTTCAAGGATTATCAGTCCACTAAACGTGGATTTTTAAGAAGATTTTATCAAGGACTATCGGTCCAATAAACGTAGATTTTTTAAGAATACTTTCTCATGGATCATCGCTCCAATAAACGTAGAATTTTTAAAGAATATTTTTTCATCCATCATCAGGTCAATAAACGTGGATTTTTTAAAAACATTTTTTCATCCATCATCAGGTCAATAAACGTGGATTTTTTAAAAACATTTTTTCAACGATCATCAGGCAAAAAACCCGGCGTTTTTAAAATATTTTTTCAATTTTGTATAGGTAGCTAATAAAATGATTTGGTTTGTCATGTCAAGTTTTTGAGCATCTGCATCATATAATAATTCGATTAAATTAACCAAAACTCAATTAGCAATTTAAAAAATAAATAAATCTCTTGCTATGGAATTTTTTAGCTTATTCCGCAAAGCAAACGTTGGTGTTGTATATTAAGTTAATTTAATTTATTTAAAATTATATTTTCCCTGTTGAATTGACTTAAACCTTTGTGAATTGTATACTACTAGCTAGTCATATATTTCATTTTCAAAATTAAGTTTTGGCACGTCTAAGTTTGAGTGCAATTAATCAAGTTTTAATTTATTTAGCTGGGTGTGAGAAACGGACACTCACAAGTAATTTCTAGCTTCTTGAGTGAGTTGTTATAAAGAGTTATTAAAGAATATTTTTTATGGTATGACTTTAATTGATTCAGATTTAGAAGAGTGGAAGGGGTATTTCTTCCTAATTTAAATAAGTTACCATTTGATTAGAATAACCTGCTAGGAGTTTGAATATCTGTATATTTGGCTGCTAGATGCAATTTTGTCCAATTCAAACTAATTTTCTACAGGTATATTTCTACTTAAATATATTCCACTGCACACCAATTCAAGTTGAAATTTATTTAATTTCCTTTCATGTACCCTTCTTTTTTCACAGTTCAGGTGAAAGCAGATTGCTCTTGGTTTTTATGAAGATGATGATAACGAAGACAATATTCTGTGTGTAATATAATTTTCTACATAATAAAATTTATTCAAGATTTTCGTACATTCATTTCCGTTTATTTGTTTGTCTGGGATGAACAATGGGGAGAAATAGTGAGAATTGCAACATTAAAACGAAATTTCTCAGCACATTTCATTTATATTACAAACCATTTTGAGTACAATCAGCATAACTACGCATACGTCAACGTAAATTGTTTCTTTACAATGGAGTGTACGAATTTCTCTTCACGTGAACTACGGAAATAAAACAACAAGAAAAACAATATAAAACGGCAAATGTTTAACAGAAAACATGCAAACTTTTCCTTTTTTTACTCTAAAGCAGGTGAATAAGTGCACACCCGTTTCATGACTTTGAAGGACTTCCTGTGTGAAGGAGCCGCGTTATATGTGCACTTGTTCTAAATTGCAGACTCCAATAGCTAAACAGTCATTTGGGTCGCTAGAACTTTGACGTGAAGAGGCTTAACAAAGTTTTTTGTTCATTTCCTTTACAGTTTGTTTTCGTTTATGTATTTTTTCCGCCGCTGTCGCTTTACCACTGCTATGAAGGAACGTAATCTCATAATAATATATTTCCTTCCGTGAAATTTTCAACAACAGCAACAAATCGCATAAAACTCACAAGAACATATACCCAACCCGTTGAACAACATCTCGTTAAACTTGGACCATTTACACATTCCTGTCCATTTGTTTAACTCCAGAATACATACCAGCACAGATGATGCACGTATTATTACTTTTATATCACATGTAGGCACTCGTGATGGCGCTATGTTGTGTGGTGCTTGTAAGGATTTACTCAAGACCTGCATTAATTAATGATTTTTTAACTATAATAATCCAGCGGGCCATTTCAGCAATAAAAATTCCACACCGTTACAACCCAAGGTGTGTGAAAATAGCTCACACACACTTGTGTACTCGAGTGCATGAACCGTGATGAATATTCCTCTTGGAAATAAAAAAAACTATGTTGTTCATTTTCTGTTGATATAGGACTGCTACGTGTAAGTTTTACTAAAAGGTTTCGTTATCCATTTTTACATTTGTTTTGGTCTGGTTGAACTTTTAGAGGAACATTTTCCTGTTGTGTTATCACAAACAGTGGGAAAATGCAATGATTGATATTACAAAATGTTTGAAAGCAATTCACGTTTCTTATCCTTGAAAAATATTCTTTTGAAAATTCTCGTTGATGATCCTAGAAAATAAATTCTTTAGAAAATTCACGTTGAAAAAATATTCTTTAAAAAGTTTAAGTTGATGATCCTTAAAAAAATTCTTTAAAAAAACATTTTATTATCTTTGAAACAATATTCTTTAGAAAATTGACAAATGTTCTTCAGGAAATCCATGTCGATGATCCTTGCAACAAATTCTTAAAAAAAATCCACGTTATTATCCTTGAAAAATATTATCTAGAAAATCACCGTTCTCTATCCTTGAAAAATATTCTTCAGAAAATTCACGTTGCTGATCCTTGAATAAAAAGATTATTCTTAAAAAAATATTCTTTAGAAAATTCACGCTTCCAATCCTTCAAAAATACCCATTTAAAAATTCTTTGAATCAATATTCTTTAAAAAATCCAGGCTGGTGATCCTTGAGAAAGTATTCTTAAAAAATCCACATTCATGATCCTTAAAAAATATTCTTTAAAAAATCCACGTTGATGATTTTTTAAAAAATCCGCTTTAATTAACTCATGATGCTTGCATATAGAAAAAATATTAATCAAAAATCCTGTTATATTGGCCTGATAATACTTAAAAATGTTCTGGAAAATATACACGTCTTTAAAATATATACGTTTATTGGCCTGATGATCCCTGAAAAATATTCTTTGAAAAATCCACGTCTATTGGCCTGATGATCCCTAAATAATATCCTTTACAAAACCCACGTTTATTGGTCTGATGACTCTCGAATAATATTCTTTGAAAAATCCAGGTTTATTTGCCTGATGATCGCTGAAAAATATTCTTTAAAAAATCCACCTTTATTGCCCTGATGATCCTCGAATAATATTTTTTTAAAAAATCCACGTTTATTTGCCTGATGATTATTGAAAAATATTCTTTAAAAATCCACGATAATTGACCTGATGATCCTTGAAAATTATTCTTTAAAAATCCAAGTTTATTGGCTTTATGATCCTTGTAAATTATTCTTTAAAAATCCACGCCTGATGATCATTGAAAAATATTCTCTAAAAAATCCACGTTCATTGGCCTGATAATCCCTGAAAAATATTTTTTTTTAAAAAATACACGTTTATTGGCATAATGATTATATAAAGATATTCTTAAAAAATCCACATTGATTGGCCTGATGATCATTGAAAAATATATTTTAAAAAATCCACGTTTATTGGCATAATGTTCATTGAAAGATATTCTTAAAAAAATCCACATTGATTGGCCTGATGATCATTGAAAAATATTCTTTACAAAACTAACAAATACACGTTTACAAACAAAATACACGTTTATTTGCCTGACGATCCTTGAAAATTATTCTTTATAAATCCACTCCTGATGATCATTGAAAAATATTCTTTAAAAATCCACTCCTGATGATCATTGAAAAATATTCTTTAAAAATCCACGTTTATTGGTCTGATGATCATTGAAAAATATACTTTAAAAAATCATGTTTATTGGCCTGATGATCATTGAAAAATATTCTTTAAAAAATCCACATTAATTGGCCTGATGATCATTGAAAAATTTTCTTTACAAAATCCACGTTTATTGGCCTGATGATCATTGAAAAATATTCTCTGAAAAATCCACGTTCATTGGCCTGATAATCCCTGAAAAATATTTTTTTTTAAAAATACACGTTTATTGGCATAATGATTATTGAAAGATATTCTTAAAAAATCCACATTGATTGGCCTGATGATCATTGAAAAATATTTTTTTTTTAAAAATCCACGTTTATTGGCATAATTATATTCTTAAAAAATCCACATTGATTGGCCTGATGATCATTGAAAAATATTCTTTACAAAACTATACATTAAAAAAATACACGTTTATTTGCCTGACGATCCTAGAAAATTATTCTTTAAAAATCCACTCCTGATGATCATTGAAAAATATTCTTTAAAAATCCACTCTGATGATCATTGAAAAATATTCTTTAAAAATCCACGCCTAATGATCATTGAAAAATATTTTTTGAAAATCCACGTTTATTGGCCTGATGATCCCTGAAAAATATTCTTTACAAAATCCACGTTTATTGACCTGATGATCCTTGAAAAAGATTTTTTAAAAACTCAACGTTTATTGGTCGGATGTTCCTTGAAAAATATGCTTTAAAAAGATATTCATTGAAACCCCCACATTACATTATATTTTAGTATCTTGCTGGAAATATTTTTAATCTACTGGTGTTGCTCCGGACATAACTAATTATTTTGAAATTTTGCCTGTAATGGCGAAGATCATTTTTAATGATTTTATATTAATTTTCTCGTTTATAGTTAAGCTTGATGATCGGAAATTATTTGCAAGTGAAAAAGGAAAGCCAAGGACTCGAACCCACATAGTCACCAAATTACGTTACCTGGTCTCATAACTTCAAAGGCAGCGCAAAAAAAGCCTTTGTCGTGAAGAAAATACATTTCTGTGGCCAAGTATCCGCGTAAATGTACAAAACACATTTGCATTTGAAAAACGATAAGTTCTAGGACAGAGAAGCCATTACATAGTCGATACGTCCGAAGATTTGCTTTACCACCAATTAAACCAGGTAACGTAACTTGGTGACTATGTGGGTTCGAGTCCTTGGCTTTCCTTTTTCACTTGTAAATAATTTCCGATCATCAAGCTTAACTCTAAACGAGAAAATTAATAAAAAATAACTAATTATTGTTTTAAAATAAATTTTAATTTTAAATTCCCCTAAGTGAAAATTTTGAACTTTAATAAGGGAGGTACCATAAGGAGTTGAGAGGTTTCTTCCAACTTCATTTAAATTTGAGAAAAATATTATGATGTAATGGTTGTCACGCCATATAGCGCCCACGTGGGCGAACGAAAAACAATAAATCGCTGGAGCACAAGGTGTAACTTAAAATTTAAAAACTATCTCTAAACTTCGTTTAATGTAGGAGGTAACTGAATGTGTTGTCCGATATAGACCTTCTTGGAACTTGTCATAAGCAAGGTTTGGGGAAATCAATAATTTTGTTGGTGCTGGCAGGCTTTTGGGAAGTATGGAGTTGCCCCCGAAATAAATTGTAGTTCTAAAAATCTCCTGAAAAACTCTGAAATACATTACTTTATCTGTAGTTGTTCTTTAAAAACATAACCTATAAATGCTCTTCCCAGTTTCCCACTTCCGCAAGCATGGCCGTGGTAGGTATTGCACACCCCCGTGCAAATGTAGACGAATGTTATTTACAGTGTGTTAAACGTATCAACCGTAAAGCAACAATGAGTTGTCACTCTTCTACCCTAGAGAAATCTCTACACAAAAAAATCCATTCTAGTAAAATTGCTTCCGAATCCACCCGCATCCACCATGTCGCCAAACATTCAAGCAAATGTGTGTTAATATAAATTTCCATTTACGTAACGGAAAAAGGAAGCTAGGTAACAAAACTGTGGCTTCCACAGAATGAAAGTTCATTCAAAGAGGTTAAATTGGGAGACAAATGTTAGGACGTAACAAATATAGGGGAAAAAAGTCGGTGCCTATTAGAAACTTAGAAGAAAATGTTTTCTGAAAAAAAAAAAACATACAAGTTGTTTGTATGTTATGTCCCTGAAGTCGTCTGTCTGTAAAACACGCGGCATACCATTATTTAACCTATTCCCTGGCAGGTGGGTAGAAAGTAGGATTCTATGGCAGATACTTACACAAAGTGCGAGTACTGTGTGGAAACCCGTTGCGCATTTGAGGCACATAAAAACAACAACATTCTAACATATAATCACTTTTAAGAAATTTTATATTCGTAATATATTTTTTTCCTTCGCAATTGTGTGTCGAACCGAGAGGGAAGTGCTATGCTCCTTTAGTCCCCCATCGTCGTATATTCGTATTCCTTGTTATTACATAAAATTAGAATGCTGGTGTTTGTTATTTGTTTTACCTTCCTGTGTAAGGAGGCCTAAAGCATTCAAAAGTTTTTAAGTCTTGAGTATGTGTGTTGTTTTTAAGTAAATTAAAATTGTATTTTTATTTCAAACAAGTAAAAAAGTATCAGTCGGTTTTGCCGACAGAGATATACCCTCAGCTTGAATATATTGAAACTTTTTTCCCAAAAAACGTATGTTGATTATGATTAAAGATCAAACGTTTTGCGGAGGAGATACAAAAAGGAATGGATCGACATTGACCATTATGGAAGTGGATCTCCAGCCACTACATATGGTGCCATAGGGGGTTTTTACACCCTTCGGGCTGTTTGCTCAAGAAGTATGGACTTGCCCCTGAAACAACTTTTACCATCGCAATTGAGGCAGCGAATGCAAGTTGCTTCAACAAAAATCAAAGTGATTCGAAAGCAGGTCTTAAAGTGAACATGTATCCGAATTTTGTGTGGGAGGTACCGGATGGAGTGGACAAATATAGTCCATATTTGAACCTGTTCTATATCTGGTAGATATATTAGGATGTGTAAAGTATGGTCCAATTCGGCCACTCTCCTCAAGAGTTATCGTACGCACAATTTTTCCGAACATTTTTGAACTTTTGTGGGGGAGGTACCTGAAGGAGTGGACCGATATGGCTTATCTTCGAACTTAAACTATGTTTGGACAAAATATTACTAAGGCCAAACTTTGGACCGAATCGGCAGACCTGTTCGAGAGTTATTTTGCCCTCCAACCTCCTCACACGGTGTCATAGGGATTTGTTGCAACTTTCAGGCTATTTTCTCAGGAAGTATGGACTTGCCCCTGATGAAACTTATACCGTCGTATGGAGGGCAGTGAATACAAGTAGCTAAAGCAAAAATCAAAGCGATTCGAGAGATGGTCCTAAACTGAACTTTTCCAAATTTTTGTGTGGGAGGTACCCGACGGAGTGGACCGATTGAGTCCATATTAAAACCTGATCTAAGTCTGGTACACGCTCCACGATGGGCAAAGTATGGACCAAATCGGTTACTCCCTTCAAGAGTTATCGTGCGCACAAATTTTCCGAACATTTCCGAACTTTTGTGGGGGAGGTACCGGAAGGAGTGGACCGATATAGCTCATCTTCGAACTTAAACTAAGTTTGAGCAAAATATTACGAAAGCCAAAATTTGAACCGAATCGGTTCATCCGTTCGAGAGTTATCGTGCGCTCCAGCCAGCCAGACAGACAGACAGACAGACAGACAGACGGACGGACATTGCTCAATCGACTCCAAATTGTCTGAAACACATTTCGTCCAAACATACTTGGGGTCTAAAACCATTATTTCGATGAGGCACATTTTGCCCGTATGAAAGTGTATATACCCTTCATAGCCTAAAGGCTGAGGGTATAAAAATGTTATTACGTTGGCGATTTTAATGGTTTGTTTTCGTTTGCTGAGTGTGTTTATATATACAATATTAATAAATATTTTAAAAATGCTCACAAAACGTTGAGATTATTTTAGGGAATTAATTTCCCATTTTATTTTCTTTGAGGATATACATATATGAGGGACAGTATTTTAAACAATAAGAAAATTTAGATGGGCCTAAAGCCTGTCAAGGTACAGGAGCAAAAACTATCAGTTATTAGTTTATCTGAAGTTATAAACTATGTGATATACATATCCTTCTGGCTCGAAGAGAATAATCGCATTATTCTAATATTTTAATATCCCAATTTTTTAAATTTAGATTAAATTAGGGATCGACTGTAACATCCTCCCCCACAAAAGTTAAAAATGTGCGCTTAAATGCAGTATAAGTGCTGTTTCGTTATCATTTCAAGTGATATCATGTTTTTCATAGCCAAGTACATACTTCCTGACATAATGGACCGAAAGCTGTAAACATATCGCTCATTTACTCAAAGACTGACACATTTCAAAAAATCCAGTTTCCAGATAAACGCGTTTTAAGTTGGCGATTGAAATTTGACTTCCCAACTTAAAAAGATTATTACACAAAAACTAAAACAAGTACTTGGACCATACTTTGCAAACAGCTAGCCAGATATCACTGCTTAATTTCTGTGCAAGATCAAACATGATTTGAAGTGTTTTAGTGCTTCATAAACTCAAAAAACATTTTTGTTGAATTATGCCAAACTCTTAGTAAATGAGCTGCAACTCATTGAGTTTTAGAGATATCAACATGAAAATTTGACACAAGATAAAATAGAAGTCGTAGAAAAAATAGAAATTGCTAACTCAGAAAACGAATTTTTTGAGTTATGACACTCTTTGAGTAAATGAGCGATATGTATTTACGGTGCTCATCTAAAATGGCAAAAAATGAAGCTAAACTTCAATTAAGTTCCTAAAAGGTCTATGTTGCCTTATTCCGACATAATAAAATAATGTCAATTGTTTTCATCACATGAGGACAATGAATATGCAGCTCCATTGCCAGTTTTGCAAAAAACTAAAATTTCTCTTCCAGCCTCTACATCCTTTTATCCTTTAATTTACTCCTGCGTACACTTTTTAATTAACTATTCTATACTTTAGAATGTGTTATTTTTCATAAAATATTCATTGCTGTCAACAATTTTTCATGATTGAAAAATATAAAAATGCTGTAAACACTACGCCCACCATTAATCGCTTTTTCCAATGACAGCAACAACACCATACTGGCGTAATAAGTGGATATAAGAAAAAAACTCATACTTGTCAACACTTCAACTTCCTCGTTGAAAAAACAACAGCGTAATAATAATGTACTCCTCCATGGAAAGTTAACATAGAATCCCCTTCCGTAACCACAGCATATGCTTGTTTGTATGCAAAGGATCATCATGACGTTATTACATCATAACATTGCAATAAATAGGTAAGTATGTATGTGTGTTTGCCACCCCTTTAATCCTTTTAACCAAATGGAAACATATATAAATATTAAATATATAAAATGGCGTGGATCGAAACTAGTCTTCCCTGCCTTACCCCTTGGCGAACAATGCCAACCTTTTTTCACTAATATATTAGTTGTTTTAAAATAATAAAACAACAACAATGGGATTAAGTCAGACTATTTTGAAAAACAAAATTGTATTAGCTATCCCAATAAAAAACGACACCACCAATGTTCAATAAATCTTTTTTATGGATTTATTAAGTCTAATGCACAACGTTCTTACAGACTATTAATATTACAATATTATTATTAACAATTTACAATAATGAGATTAAATTATCGATCAAAAAATTCCTTTTAATTTCCTTTTTGATGTGTTAAATTCAATAAAATAGCTATTATATATAGAATATAAATAATTTAATCCCCTAATTAAAGAACAATTAAGGGTTTATCATGGATATGTTTATTTTTACAGCTCCCGAGAAATGTATGAGTGTCATAATCATCAACATCTTTAATTGCAAAGACTAAAGTACAAAACAACAGCAACATCAATAACAATAAACAATAATAATTGGAAGTCATAATAAATCATATATTATTTCTTTACTTAACATTTGTTTAATTTATTGTAATGCAAGGAATAATAAAATTTAAGTAACCAACTCAATGTGACTTTTTGTATATGTGTGATCTTCTAGTGTTGCAACAATATTTTATGCAAATCTTTAAAATGCATTAATTTTCCTTCGATTAAAATAAACAAACGACAAGTAAAGCAATAATAAATGATTTATTATGATTAAAAAATAATAATACATTATTCATATATAATACATTATTCATTTTAATATTGTTTTTCTCCCTTGTTCTATTCTACTGAAAAAATACTGTTTTATCGTCTGAGATAATAATGTTTATTATAACTACGGTGACCAACCGTACTCTATTACAGAGGACAGTACTCTATTTTAGGTGTCCGTACTCTATTTTTTCAACGTACTCTATTTGTCCTCTATTTTCATCACATGTACTCTATGTCCTCTATTTTTGATTTGTTTTACAAATACATGTGAATACAAAGGTAATACAATTAAATCATAGAAACCTAGGCAGAAATTTAACCAAATATTGTCGTTGTTTAAATTAAATCGGTGGTTTTAAATCACTGTCAATTGATTTAAACACTTCTACACGCACTCAAACCAATTGTTGAAGCACTTTTTTCACTCCTATTGAAACGCCTCCAAAACGTGGTTTTTGAACATGTCAAAAACATGTTCTGTCGATTGCTGTTTTGTTTCGGGCTTATACGCATCCTTTAAGTCTCATACAGCGATCGTATTAAATTTATGTTTCTTGCACCTATCGGTACGGAATCCATCGATAGAAACCTTTTTTACGGCCAGGTTTTCATGTAAGTCGGTGAAAGAAATGCTCAAGGATACCTCAATCATGGTGATCTTGCATTATCAATTTACTCACGGCTTCCAATGTTCAATGTTTTCTGTCACAAGGTCAGTTTTTGGACGACACTTACTACTTTCTTCGTTAAGCGAGAGCCCACCACGATTGAATTCAAAAAGTTTTTCACAGTGCTATGTCAGCAGTCACACGTACATTTTTTTGATAAAGTAAATTGAGTTTTTGGAAGAGAGCTCTACGTTATGCACGGTCAATAAGGACGACTCTACCAGAATTAGACCCAATTGTCACAGACATAAGCTTCATGTCAGCTGGTCTGACAAATTATGTCGTTTGTCTTGCACGTACAAAGCTTGCCGTAAAATATATTGAGTGTTTGGTAAATAGCGGGGAGGATCCTCCTCTACAATCAGTTTCACAAAAACTCAATGTACTTTACGGCAAACCTTTTACGTGTGACTACCAAGGTTTCGGAGTCGAGCCAATTTTGTTTCGACTCCGACTCCGAGGGTAATTTCAAATAGCACTCAATATGAATAAAATATACCCAAGTTTCCAATTTTTTCCTGTATGTTGGCCTTTTTCTGAGGTGTTCCTTGAAAAATCATTTGTTGAATATAATACAAAATTACAAAACTTCGTTGTTTAAAACTTCTACGATTATAATAAAATTACAAGGTCGCCTAAATTTGAAACTCTGTGTAAGAGGTTCTGAAGTGGACAGGTTTCGCTCGGGAATATGAGCAATTTGAGATCCTTATCTTCTTGGAATATCATTGATCATATTATAGATCAACAAGTAAAAAAGCATTAAGTTCGGCCGGGCCGAACTTTTCATACCCTCCACCATAAAATATTCATTCCTGTCCCCAACTTTAAGTGAGTACGTTAAAATGTCAGATAATGTACATAAAATGCTTCATTCGGGAGGTCCTTTTTTATGGTGCCTATATCTAACTGTTGACAATTTTTGGTGGGCTAGAAATTGGGAGGTACTGTTATATAGGGGTTATAATATGTTGACAGTTTTTGATGGGAGCCTTTAATGTCAAATAACTCCTAATTCGGTTAAAAAATTTAGCTAGAATCCTCAAAATATCGAAAATCGGTACATAACATGGGAACTTCAAATGTCATTAACAGCTAGTTCGGAGGTATCTGGGCTATACGAAAATATGAACTTAAATGAACAATTTTTGTTGCAGAATTTTTGTTGACTTTTAAATTTCAAATTACAGAAATTCGTCCAAAAAATAAAGCTAAAGTACGGAAAATCGGGAGGTTTGTTTTGGGGCTATACAAAAACATGGACCTACGTTCGGTTAAACATTTTAAGTAAAATCCTCAAAATACCGAAAATCGGGAAGTATCGTTATATTGGGGCTATGTTGAAAATTGTTGATGCAGATGTGTGGTGACCACTACAACCTTTAAATGTAAATTACAGTTAGTTCTGTTAAAAATTGTAGCTAAAATAGCAAAATTACTGAAAATTGGGAGGTACCGTTACATGGGAGCTATATCCGAACATGCACCTATGTTGACAATTTTTGATGGAGAGGTGTTGTGATCACTAAGAACTTCAAATGTCAAATTACGTGGACCTATGTCCACAAGTTTTGTCACATAAGTTTATTGACATTTAAGAACTTCAAACGTCAAATTAGAGCTTCATCGGTCTGAAAATGTAGCTAAAACCGTCAAAATACCGTAAATCGGGGGGTACCGTTATATAGGGGCTATACCAAAACATAGACCTATGTCCACAACTTTTGTTATATAAGTTTATTGACATTTAAGAACCCTAAATGTCAAAATATAGCTACATCGGTCTGATAATGTAGCTAAAAACGTCAAAATACCGTATATCGGGGGGTACCGTTATATGGGGGCTATACCAAAACGTGGACCTATGTCCGAAACTTTTGTTATATATGTTTATTGATACCTAAGAACCCTAAAAATGTAGCTAAAAACGTCAAAATACCGGAAATCGGGGGGTAACGTTATATGGGGGCTATACTAAAACGTGGACCTATGTCCACAAGTTTTGTTATATATGTTTATTAACACTTAAGAACCCTAAATGTCAAATTATAGCCAAATCAGTCTGAAAATGTAGCTAAAGCCGTCAAAATACCGTAAATCGGGGGGTACCGTTATATGGGGGCTATACCAAAACGTGGACCTATGTCCACAAGTTTTGTTATATATGTTTATTAACACTTAAGAGCCCTAAATGTCAAATTATAGCCAAATCGGTCTGAAAATGTAGCTAAAGCCGTCAAAATACCGTAAATCGGGGGGTACCGTTATATGGGGGCTATACCAAAACGTGGACCTATGCCCACAACTTTTGTTACATAAGTTTATTGATACTTAAGAACCCTAAATGTCAAATTATAGCTAAATCGGTCTAAAAATGTAGCTAAAAACGTCAAAATACCGCAAATCGGGGGTTACCGTTATATGGGGGCTATACCAAAACGTGGACCTATGTCCACAAGTTTTGTTATATATGTTTATTAACACTTAAGAACCCTAAATGTCAAATTATAGCCAAATCAGTCTGAAAATGTAGCTAAAGCCGTCAAAATACCGTAAATCGGGGGGTACCGTTATATGGGGGCTATACCAAAACGTGGACCTATGTCCACAAGTTTTGTTATATATGTTTATTAACACTTAAGAGCCCTAAATGTCAAATTATAGCCAAATCGGTCTGAAAATGTAGCTAAAGCCGTCAAAATACCGTAAATCGGGGGGTACCGTTATATGGGGGCTATACCAAAACGTGGACCTATGCCCACAACTTTTGTTACATAAGTTTATTGATACTTAAGAACCCTAAATGTCAAATTATAGCTAAATCGGTCTAAAAATGTAGCTAAAAACGTCAAAATACCGCAAATCGGGGGTTACCGTTATATGGGGGCTATACCAACACGTGGACCTATGTCCACAAGTTTTGTTGTATATGTTTACTGACACTTAAGAACCCTAAATGTCAAATTATAGCCAAATCGGTCTGAAAATGTAGCTAAATACGTCAAAATTTCGTAAATCGGGGGGTACCGTTATATGGGGGCTATACCAAAACGTGGACCAATATAGCCCATCATCGAACTTGACCTGCCTGCAAACAAAAGACGCATTTTCTCAAAATTTCAGCGTCCTATCTCCATTTTTGTGGATGCTAGAGTGATTACCACAGACGGACGGACGGACGGACGGACGGACGGACGGACGGACGTGCTCAGATCGACTTAGAATTTTACCCTGATCAAGAATATATATACTTTATAGGGTCGCAAATGAGTATTTCAATGCGTTACAAACGGAAAAACAAACTTAATATACCCTCCATACTGTGGTGGAGGGTATAAAAATGTGTGGGATTCAAAACAATTCCAAAATATTTATACATTTGTTATCGTATATTAAGAAATCGTCCCAGCGTGCAAATTCACGCTAAAGTTGAAACTCTAATGCGATTGTCATGGAATTTTAAATTTACTTTAAAGTATTAACTGGACCAAAAAAGTTCTTGATAATTTTCCATTTTTGATAAATGTAGAAAAAAATGTTGCCCGGAGTTGGAGCCAAGTTAGTTTTCGACATAATTGCTCGACTCAAACTCAAACTACGAAATCCTGGTGACTACTGACTATAGGATGTTGCTTCTTCACGTAGACAATTGTGAAAAATGGTCGGACGAAAATGTTCACAATTAAATGCCATATTTTTTTGCAAATTAATCCTTCAAGCCCTGTACAAACGCAATACGTGGTACGTCAAACCGCACTGAGTACGCCTATGCTAGAAAATGTTAAGATTTCCAATGGAAGTGGTAAATGGCACCTGGCATTGTTGTATAGCCCAGAAACTTATGTAGTAGGCCTCGTATTTGTACTCTATTTTCATCCAAAAACATTGGTCACCGTAATTATAACACTAGTATGTATGTTTGAAGTTGTTGAAAATAAACATACCCATGAAGGCCAAGATGAAATTTAAATAGAAAGAATATGCAAAAAGAATATAAGAAGAAGGCCTATGTTTATTTACAGAAAAAGTGAAAAAGTGACGATTTTTAGGTTATGGGCGAATCGTGGGCGCTATGAACTTTATATTAAATATTTGAATACAGGACTATATAGCAGACACCCTGAGCATACCCGGAATGCCATATGAAGCTTCTATGACTTCCCCCGATGACGTAATTACAGCTTAAAGTACTCAAAATATGCAATTTTTACAAGATTCATCGTATGTTTTCTATATTTTTTGATAAATACTCGCCATAATTATTTCAAAAAACGTTTTGTATCGAGCGTACAACATCTTCTTAATATATATAAGCGTCGAAAAACCCGCAAAAAATATTTGTTTGTATCCGAAAATAACGAAATTCTGGGTAAAACTCGTAAAAACCGATTTTGAGCTATATCTAGGGTGTCCAAAACCGAAACCGGTTAACCGGTTAACCGGTTTTGAGTTACAAAACCGAAACCGGTTTTCGCCAAAAACGTCATTTTCGGTTAACCGAAAAAACCGGTTATTTGTATCGGTTAACCGGTTTTAAAAAAGTAGTAATATTTTTAAAATTTCATTACAATTGTATTCCTGAAAGTAAACTAAACATAACTAACAAAAGGTACGGCTAAATTATAAATGTCAGATACCTTTAAACTTGAAAATATTTAGTGTAAAATGGCACAACTCCAATATAGTTCAATTGAACGATCTATGAAAATACTGCGTATACGTAATATCACACGGTTGTTTGAATGACGTTATTCATACGTTTTTGAATTATTACAGTAAACTAAGAACATGTCGAATTTAAGGTTGTAAAGGGTAACGATAACAAAGTACATTTTGATTCCGGCACGATAATTTGAGGTTCTCACTGCAAGAAGGAGAATCCAGACTTAATAAAATGTAAATTTAATTCTTTTGTTACACAATCGTATATTTGTAAGGGCTTTTACTATTCTTAGAGCACAATTTCTGACTTATGTTTGCTGTCTCCACTTTAAGGTTGAATGTTAAATAACAAGGATATTATCAGATAATTATATAATAAAGAATTAGTTATACTTAATTTACCCCTTGCCGCACATTTTTAAACAAATAGTTATCAATTGTGAGCAATTTTGTACCTATTTTACAAAACCGGTTTAAACCGGTTAACCGGTTTTGAAAATTTTTGAAAACCGAAAACCGGTTTTTGAAAAAACTGAAAATTTCGGTTAACCGAAAACCGTTTTGTTTGGAAAAACCGGTTTTTTGGACACCCTAGCTATATCTCAAGAACAAGAGCTGGTGGAGAAAAACCGTGACCAGATTTGAAAATAGCTCGCCGATTTCATTTAGAAACAACAACAACTTCGGTTGAAACAGAAGTCGTGTTGACCAGTGTAATAGGCAAAAGGCCATTCCTTCGCGCATAGGTAAACGTTTTTTGAGTATTTTTTTTGTTTATTTCATAGCATTTTTCCCAAATATATAATTCAAAAATGGTTTGTGCGGAACCTTTTTTAATATTTAAATAGAATGAACCTTATTTTAGGCAAGTTCATTCATTCCCGCTACTCGAAATCATTTCTGATAAAATAGATCAACAAGTCATAACCCTAATGTATATAGTATATTCTGCACAAAAATATGTGTATGTATACTCTGTGGCTGTGTTTGCTAGAAAGGCTGGAAAGGGTATAGCATGTCTGGTATAATAAGTGGAGAGTGAACTTTTCTTGGAGCAGTGCACTGCTATACATTATTATTTGTATATGTTTTTTTATCGCTGGATTGTTGACAAGCGTGAGGTTTTGTTGTTATGCAAACTTATTACGCCAGTATGGTGTCGCTGTCATTGGAAAAAGTGATGAATTGTAGTAAAGTGTTTACAGTGCGTTTTTAATGTTTTCACTCATAAAGAGTTAATGTCAACTGTGTATATTTTATGCAAAATAGCACATCCTAAAGTTTAGAAGTGATAATTAAAGAATAAGAACAAAATCAACATAAAAAGATACATGTGGAAATTTAAAAAAGTTTTGTTAAAAATAGCATAAATATACACACTAAATTTTTGGGAAATATAAAATGAAACCCTCGCCGAAGGTTAATTTTTATAATATTTTTTTCAGTCGGGGTTATACTGATTTTTTATTTTTTTTTTTTCTTATTAAATCGAATATTAAATATGTTTAACCATCAGATTTTCTGCTTCAAAATTGTGATGTATTTTATAAGGATGAAATACCAGACCTATAGCATATTTTGCTGCAGTCCCATTTTGTAATGTTATTTTTTGTGCCTTTTTATTTATATTGACATGCTTGTTTCGCTCATATTTTAAACATTTATCCAGTGCACATGAACATTTAATATATTACGCCTAACATTTATAAATATCACTTAAGGCATTCTGTGATGGTTTTACACTGCAGCAATTAAACATTAAGTTTACTAAGCTGCAGTTTTCAACAATTTACTTCAATAGTTTTAATTAATACTGGCGTATTTAATTGCAGTCGATTATGGTGACTGTGATTTTAAAACTTTACCCTATAAAAGCCAAATACTTAGAGGGAGGGAAAATGTTTACCTTTTACTAACATCCACATACTGGCACATCTTCCTGACAATTTCAATTAAAAACTTCTGCTCAATGATTTTTGTTAGTATAAGTGTGCATACTGACCTGACTGACTCCTGCTGTTCTGTTATGTTAAACTAACAATCTATTTAGCAGAAAAAATGCCAACAAGCTAATAAATCAGCTCTTGTTAAACCACAAAAGGACATGGCTGGTTGCCATTACACCTGAGCATATTAATTACTGTTACGAAAAACACACGATATTTTATGGTATTTATTGGAAAAGGTCCATCAGAGAAGACAATCTGAAGCAGTCAGAACGGATGAGACTACTGCTTACTAGAGTTTCCTAAGTTCTGAGAGGGGAAAATCAGACCAGACGAGCACTAAAATCACCATACGCAACCCCTACCCAATTAAAATTTAAGACTTTGTAGTGCGATAAACACTATGAAATTTCAGAATTTTAAAATATTTTTGGCTTTTAGTACTTCCACTTTGAATGGTTAATAGTAGGTTAAAGTTAATTTATTCGTGCAACAGGAAATAATTTTTTAATTTTTTTTTTATTTCATACATTTAAAAAAAAATATTTTTTTAAATGGATTTATGAGTGAAATTAGTTATATTTCAATGGAATAAACGTTATTTTAGTGATTAATAGGCAAAAGTTCATTGATCCGTGCTCAAGGAAATAATTTTTGAGAAAAAAAATGTTGAAAAGTCATAACCCTAGTGCACATATGTGTACAAACGCATATGCCAGAGGTCCTAAACGTATTTCGCTATCACACATGTTGCAAGCAAACATTGCATCCAGCAATCTAACTCAGACATACCACATGCGGCAATGTAAATTCTAATCTCATTTTAATCCAACGACCTCCTACGATAAGGCGGTCAGCTTACCACATGTTTATTATTTTCAAGTGGACTGTATTTTATAAAAATAGATCCCTATTAAATTTAATATCTCTTTCCTCTACACACGCATCCCTCACATAGATACTCACTATCTTTGTTATAAAAGTAGTGTGTTCCTACGTGTATAAAATATCTCTTTTGCAAAAAATATTCAGTATTGGTCCACTTAAGGTATTTTGAGAGTTTCCTTATCTTTTTAAGAATAATTTTTGTATAATCCTGCTATCGCTTTTTAATTACCGTTGCTGATGTGATATTCTACATAAAATACGCATTGCCGATATTAACTCTTAATGAATGAAAGATATAAAAAATGCTGTAAACTCCACGCCCACCATTCATCACTTTTTTCCAATGACAGCAACAACACTATACTGGCGTCATAAGTGGGTATAAGAAAAACCTCATACTTGCAAACACTTCAACGAGAAAGAAAAAACAACAGCACAAGAATAATGTACTTCTCCAAGAAAAGAAAATTTCATCTTAAAATGTTTTATACAACACATAGGATCCCCGTCCCCACTTCGGGGCCTCATCATAGAGCCTAGACTTAATATACATATGTATGTGAAATATGTCCAAAGTCTGTGAATTTGTACGTTATTAGAGCATAACATTGCAAAAAGTAGGTAAGTACGTATGTGTTTTTGCCACCCACATACCCCTATTAACAAAATACAAACATATTTAAATAAACCTCTTTCTATCGTTTGACACATACTTTTTTATATGAAGTTCGTCTAGGCCTTATTAAAATGTTTATTTTTAACAGCTTCAGACAAATTTATGAGTGTGTCTCATAAGTATTATCATTTTCAGTTGCATCAATAAAATAAATTACAATGGGAAGTTATAATAAATCATATATTATAGATTAACTAAACATTTGCTGACTTTATTGCAATGCAAAAAAATATATTTAAGTAAACGACTCCCTCTGACACTTTCTATGTGTGTGACCTCGTTAAAATTTATGCAAATCCTCAAAAAACAATTATTTTCCTTCGATTAAAATAAACAAATGACAAGTAGACCAACAATAAGCGATTTATTATAGCTTAAAAGAATAATTTATTATTTTTCATCTTTGTGTTTATTTCAGCTTGAGTCCATATTTTGTTGTAATTCAATTGTTTGAATAACAACAAAATATTTTAAAGTGGATATGAAATTGATTAGTTGCTGGCGAAGGGTAGGGAATACTATAGTATGGGCCATACAGCAAATTTCTCATTTTATTTAATTTGCTAGATGGCTTTATTGACCTGTTTATCGATACAGAGTCGGCGAAAAAAGGGAACTGATGAAGTTGTTTGGTGACAACTGAAACTATAGTATTCCCTACCCTTCGCCCGCAACTAATCACTTTCATATCCACTTTAAAATATTTTGTTGTTATTCAAACAATTGAATTACAACAAAATATGGACTCAAGCTGAAATAAACACAAAGATGTAAAATTCTGCAGTCCAACAATAAAAAAAACGCCAACAACAATTTATTATTTTTCATTTTACAGTTTTTTTTCTTGTCTTCATCTACTAAATAAATTCTGTTGGTGTACTGAGATAATGATGATGCTGATTATTACACTTGTATGTGTTTGTTTGAAGTTTCTGAAAATAAACATACCCAAGAAGGCCAAGATGAAATTTAAATACAAAGAATGTGCAAAAAGAAAATTAAAATAAAGCTTATGTATTTAGAGAAAAGAGGTGGGAAAGAGAAATAAAAAAGTGATACAAAGAGATACTCACCTACTTTGTCAATGATGTGCTTAAAACATCATGATCACTCAGGCATGAAGTATACGTAGCATGTTCGCATACGCTGTGGGCTATGTTTTCTTGGGAACCGGGAAAAGGGTTTGCAATATGTTTGGTAAGTTGAGAGTGAACTTTTCTCGGAGGAGTGCACTACTATGCATTATTGTTATTATATTTTTTAAAGATGGAGTGTTGACAAGTAAGAGGTTTTGTTGTTATGCAAACTTCCAATACACAATGGGGTGTTGTCACTGTCATTGTAAGAAGTGATGAATGGTGGTAATGTGTTTACAGCATTTATTATGTTTGTCATTCATGTATGTTTAATGTCAACAGTAAATATTTTATGCAAAATAGCACATCTTAAAGTCAGAAGGGTTAATTAAATAATATGAACAAAATCAACATCAAAAGGTGCCTGTAGGGATTAAAAAGAGAAGTTTTGATAAAGATAGCATGAACATACAAATTTAATAAAAATATGTGGATTAATTCTTGTTTTAGGAAAAGAAGTGAATAGTTTTATAAAAAAAACTTTGCATGTTAGGGCATAGATCAGTTTAATAATAATTTTTATTAATTTTTCTCTTTGGAGTTGAACTGGATGATCGAAGTTTATTTGCAAATGAAAAAGGAAAGCTGAAGATTTGAACCCACACAACCACAAAATTATATGACAAGTTTCGCTGTTATCTTTGCAAAAAATCTTCGATCAGCCAGCTCAACTCGAATTAACAAAGAAACAAGTAAGAAAGTATCAGTCAGATGAACCGACAGAGATATACCCTCAGCCACGTACCCGAAGAAAAAAGGTTTTTTTAGATGTTGGGAAAATTTTCCAGGATGAAAATGACCGCAAAAAACTACATGTTGCAACAAAATTCAGAATGATCCAAGACTAGTCCTTAAACTGCATTTTTTCCAAACTTTGGGTAGGGTGTACCCGTAGGAGTGTCCGATGTGGTACATATTCGGACCTAATACAAATCTGTAGGATATAATACGATTTACAAAGTTTGAGCTAAATCGATTCCTCTCTTAAAGGATTATTTTTCACATTAGCCAGTTTAGGTGGTGCCGGCAGGATTTTCTGGAGGGGCCGCAAGTGCAACCTGTTGCATCACAAATTAATAAGATCAGAGAGGAGTTGTTCAACTATACTTTTTCCAAATTTTGTGTGGGAAGTACCCAAATGAGTGGACCGATAAAGTCCATATTAGAACCCGATCTATGCCTGAAAGTAATATTACCAATAGCAAAGTTTGGCTCAATTCGGTTACTCCCTCCTAGAGTTATCATGCCCACAATCTTGGCGAAAAATGTTAAACCTTTGTGGGGGAGGTACGGAAGGAGTGGACCAATATGGTCTATCTTGGAACTTAAACTAAGTTTGGACAAAATATTGAAAGACCCAAAATTTGACCCAAATATGTTGATCCGTTCGAGAGTTATCGTGCGCTGCAACTACGACACATGGTATTATATGGGTTGTTTGCAGTTTTCGTGCTGATTTCTGAGGAAGTATTGACTTGCTCCTAAAAAAAATTACACCGTCGTAATGGGGGTAGTGAATACAAGTGGCCGCAACAAAAATCAAAGCGATTCGAGAGGAGGCCTTAAACTGCACTTAAGCAAAGTTTTGTGTGGGAGGTACCCGAAGTAGTGGACCAATAGGGTCCATATTGGAACCTCATCTATGTCTGGTAGAAATGTCACGATGTGCAAAGTATAGACTAATTTGGTTACTCCCTTCAAGAGTTATCGTGCGGACAATTTTTCCGAACATTTTTGAACTTTTGACCCATCTTCGAACTTAAATCAAATCTGGACAAAATATTTCGATACCCAAAATTTGAACCGAATCGATTGATCCGTTCGAGAGTTATCGTGCGCACCAGCCAGACAGACCGACAGACAGACAGACGGACGGACATTGCTAGATCGACTCAAAATTGTCTGAAACGGATATCGTACAAACATACTTGGGGTCTAAAACCATTATTTCGATGAGGCACATTTTTGGCCGTATCAAAGTGTAAATACCCTCTTTAGCCTAAAGGCTGAGGGTATAAAAATAACAAAGAAGAAAAATTAACAAAGAAAAATATTGTATTTGTTTAAATACATAATAATTTTAATATATCGGTAGGAGTTCCAAAAATTAAAATGTTTGTTTTTTTGTTTATATTTATATATATCATCAACATAAATGCCCGAAGACATGACAAAATCAAAACTTTACAGGAGAAGCCAAAAACGTTATAAAATGAAAAACTGTTTTATGGAATATAATTCTTATGAGGGCGAGTATTCGGGATATTATCAATCCTATACGAATGGGAGTAAAATGAAACCAAAAGCAGCGGAAACCGTTGGATTTGGGATCCGTCATTACAACAAAATCTGCAATATTAGAAGCTTGAAATTTTGCAAGAGCATGCATTTTAACTGTATGTATCAGATCCCATCAAAAAACCAATTTCGATATGCCTGTGGGTTTCGTCTTCGGGCATTTTTGGTGACGGTATGTATGTATGTACATTTAACATTACGAGGGTAGTTCGGAAACTTCTTAGCCTAGCACAAAAATCGAGGTATAAACAGAAAAAAGTTAAGTGTTTTGGAAACTTCCATCTCTGTTATGAACACATGTTAAATTTTGTTTCGATCTGGCAACTCTTTCATATAGAAACAGGTGTTCAAAAAAGACGCATCCGCAATTTTTTTACAATGGAAAAATTAGAAATGCGTGCTGTCATTAAATATTTACATAAAAAAGGTTTATCGGGACAAGAAATTCATAATGATATGGTGAATGTGTTAGGCGAAAGTGCTCCTTCATATGCAACAGTAAAAAATTGGATTGCTGAATCTAAACGTGGTCGTACAAGCATTGAAAATGAACCACGTATTGGACGTCCAAAGCAGCAACAACAACAGAAATTGTAGCCAAAGTGCATGATATGGTATTAAATGAAAGACGAATAAAAGTGCGCGAAATTGCTAATATCATGGGCATCTCAAATGATCGAGTCCATTTAATTTTGCATGAAGAACTACAGATGAAAAAGCTTTCTGCAAGATGGGTGCCGCATTTGTTAACAGTCGATCAAAAACGCATAAGAATGAACATTTCTCAAGCTTGTTTGGATCGTTTTAAGCGAAATAAAATGGATTTTAAGCGTCGTTTCATAACTGTTGATGAGACATGTATCCACCACTATACTCCAGAGACAAAAGAACAATCCAAACAATGGACTGAAGCTGGAGGAAGTGCCCCAAAGAAGGCAAAAACAATTCAATCGGCTGGTAAGGTTATGGCAACGGTTTTTTGGGACTTCAAAGGTATTTTATTGATTGACTATCTGCAAAAGGGTAAAACAATAAATTCAGAGTACTATTGCAACCTTTTGGATCAATTAAATGTACAAATTCGAGAAAATCGTCCTGGCTTACAACACAAAAAATAACTTTTCAGCAAGACAACGCACAAAATCAACGAATTAAAGTACGAGTTGCTTGACCACCAACCTTATTCTCCTGATTTAGCTCCAAGTGAATTTTACTTGTTCCCAAATTTAAAAAAAATTCCTTGCTGGCAAGCGTTTTACCTCAAATAAAGATGCAATTACAGTTGAAAACCACTATTTTGAAGACCTTGAGGAAAACTATTTTAATCAAGGGATAGAATTGCTAGAAAAGCGTTGGACTAAGTGTATTGAAGTTTCAGGAGATTATATTGAAAAATTAAAATATTTTTGAAAAACTAACTATTCTCTTTCATAGATAGGCTAAGAAGTTTCCGAACCACCCTGGAAATTAATATAGACTTTAATGTTTTCTGATTAACTCTTTTACTCTCTCTCCCCCCAACTGTTTGAATAGCTTTGGCCTAGTTTTTTATGAAAAACTGTCAAATTCATTTATAAATATGGACTATATTTGTTCGAGTAAAATAAACAAATGATTAGGTAAAGCAATAATGAATGATTTATTATGCCTAAAAATAATTTCTTGCTGCACATTTTGTCTCTTGTTTTTTTTTTTGTATTAAAAAAGTCTGTTGTCGTCTTAGATGATAATGAGGATGATGATTATTACACTCATATGTTCGTTTGAATTTGTTTAAAATAAATATACCCAAGAAGGCCCAGATGAAACTTAAATAGAAAGAATGTGCGAAAGGAAGATAAAAACACGCTTTTATGTACATTTACAGAAAGAGAAGGTTGTAAAGTGGTGGAAAAATATATACTTATCTACTCTTTACATCATGTGACGCAAACGTAATAATCACTCACATATAGAGTATACGCCGCAGAATTATACTCGTACGTATACGCAACAGTGACTGAATGTGATTGCTTTTGGGAGAATGGGTTATCCATGTGTGTGGTATAATAAGTTGACTGCGAACTTTTCTTGGAGAAGTACATTATTTTTGATATGTTTTTAGCGGTGTCAGCACGTATGTGGTTTTGTTGTTCCAACACAAAATGGGGTGTTGTTGTTGTCATTGGCAAAAGGGATGAATTTTGACGAACACAACAGTTTTTATATTTTTTATTCAAGAAGTGTTATTGTGAGCCGTGTTTATTTTATCCGAACTGGACATTCTAAAATTCAGAAGAGTTAATTAAGTAATATAAACAAAATCAACATAAATCAGTAAAAATACCAACAAAATCAATATAAACCAACATAAACCAGTAAGAAATACACCACACCAACATGATTTCAATATAACTTGACCAAACTACTGTCTACACCTATTTGGCAAATAAAGTCACCCATCACCCATCAAACTCAATTGTCTTTTCATTGAATTACCAGTAAATAGCCATTTGATAGTCTTGAGAAAGCCACATGTCCCTTAATTGCATTATAAGTAACCAGTAAATTTGGTAGCCACAAATGATAACCTAAATCACTAGTAAGTTGCAATCAGTATACCAGTTTAAACAACATAATTATAACAGTTATTCTGTATATTTTATATATGCGCTAACCACTTTATTTAATTACATGACGTATATATACACACATACATATATTAGAAATCACAATTTAATGTTCATCCTTGACATCTTCCTTGATATTGAAACTTCTGTGTGAATCCTTGATACTAGAGCTTATGTTTATTTAGTCCTGGGAATGTTCATCTCACGCGTCCTTCAGAAGTACCTGAAATAAAACGTACAAAAGATAATAATGCAATGAAAAAGTGTATTGTCCAAAAAAATATAAACACAACAAAATATTTTTTTTATAAATTCCGAATAAAAAATAAATTTTTAACAAAATCACAAAAAAATGACAAAACATTCAAAACATTATTCTATAGGAATGGAAGCCATTTTACAGTGATTTTGTATGCCATTTTTGGGTGTAAAGTAACTAGGATCAAAGAGTAACTAATTACATAACTATGCCAAAGCAGATAATTGCTATTTATTGAACAACTAGGTATTTACCTTTTAATAACATTCACATACTGATACACGTTCATGATAATTTCAATTAAAAACTTCTGCTGAAATAGATTTGCTAGTACCAGACACGGTACATCGACTGGCTGCTGCTATTCTCTTTATGTTTAACTAACAAAATGCTAACAAGTTAGTAAATCAGTTTTTGTATTTTAAAATGTGTGTGTTTTAATTTTGCAAACCTGTTAAACCACAAAAGAACATAAACACCATTTTGTTCAATATGTATAGAACAAAAAACTGACAGCAAATACGAAACCACAGCGGTGCAATAAACAAAATCAAAGCAAAATACCACTAAAGGGAAACAATGCAACCAATTTACTCCGTCAAAAGCCGGAGTAATATGACAGAGCGTCGAGTGACAGAGGGAGAAGCAAAGTGTAAGTGCATATAAACTTACAACACACACCATAGCATAGTGAGATGCAAACAAAAGTTCCACGAGGGAAGCTAATGAGGAACTTAACTAACTGACGAGGAATCGAAGCGTATGTGTAATACAAAAATAACAACACGTACCCACACTGCATTAACACAAAACTTTTTCGTTCAATATACAATGCCTTTGTGCTGTGTGATAAAGTCAATGAACTGTTGTGCGTGAAGACAATGTAAGGCAGGGATGGGAGTTAATTATTTAGGCAATGTCGTCATGAACATCAATATTAATATTTTCATTAACTTTTTATATTTTAAACTTTCCATCTCTGGTTAAAGGTGTCAATGTGCCATTATACACATTCCGTGACATTAATTGTTTTTTTTTTTGCGATATACCGTTACGGTTACTAACAAGGACTAAATTGACAATTTCACCTAATGTTTCCCTTTATTCCCTTCATTTCGTTCGGAATTCTTTTATTTCGAAATTAACGACCCAATGAGAGCTAAGATGTTACAGCAATCTATGTATACATATCTTGTTTAATTAATTTAGATTTCGATTACAAGGATTATTTTTAGATGTCTTTTGGATATAAATATCAGCCCAAATTAATTTTTCTGTGCACGGAACAATTTAGCTGTTTTAGAGCAATAATATTGAAGATTAATGCATTTTTGTTATGCGTGTACATAATCTCATGCTTTTTTGATGGGCATATAAGCGGACACTACTGTATAACAAGTAGAAAAGTATAAATAGGCTTTACCGACAGAGATATATCCTCAGCCTATGTGAAACTTTCACCTACGGACAGATCGAATGTATATAGGGTCTTTCCAGAATTGTGTGGGTAAATGACCTCGGTGCGTACAAGTGTTTTGTATTGGGTGCTTGAAAGCCTCTATATGTTACATAATATTGTTCTTGGCGTCTTTTTATAAATTAAAAAAAATAATGTATTTAAGTCGTGAATGTAAGTCAAATCCTTGAAGTCACTGACCTAACCTCATTTCTAATTTTCTATCCCAATGGGATTCATATGCCCACACTACTTGACTGCATTTCATTATAAACAATTGCATGCAGTTTGTCATTTTTTATGTATGTCGGTCTCTGTGTCTAACCATATCGTCATTTGATATTTCTTTCAAATGTATTTTTAGACTTTTTGTCCGTTTTATACGTTGTTTACCACGACGTCGTATTTAGTTAAACTAAAATACAACAAAAAGATGAACAAAAATAAGTTTGTTTTGCGATTTAAGCAAGTAGCGACTCACAGACTCACAATTCTTCATTGCAGATGTAAATATCCTCAAGGAACTTTTGAAGGAGAATACATACAGAATCTAAAGGAAAAATACGCACTAGTATATTTTAAGAAATACACCACAAAGCAAAACCAACATAAAAACCACAACCAAAAATGCCAGAGACATATTTTGTCACAGATGCAAAATGCATAAATCTATCAGAACTAAAAATATACTGGAAGAATAACATATACAGATATTAAGTAAAGAAAATGGAAAGTATTTATTTTTGGACAAAGTGCAAAAACATTAGGCACTCAGAATGTTCAACAGTCAAAAAAATAAAATAAACATGCTATGAAGCTGGTTAAGCATGCCAAACTGTTCCATTCCCTTTCTAACTCTCTCACCCTTTGGTGTGTCTGCACTATTTTGCTCGGCATATAACTTGTTATTTTCCAACATATACTGTAAATGACCAGAAGAGCACTTCAAGTATTCCCTGCAACTCCATTTATGTGTTTATTTTTAAGTCGGGTTTTCATACTGTTTCCCTCTATTTCCCTCCCTTTCCTTTCTAACCAAATTTCCCGTCTCTTTTGCCGTCATCATAATGAAATGAAACTAAAAATCCTGCAACTTAGCCTTGGTACTAAACACTATTATTAATAAGTTTACATTTGGTTTTTGGGGTTTGAAAACTTACTCCAATGGTAATTGCAATAATGTACACTTTTCAAACAGGAAGTAATTGCAAACCGAGACTACTGTATTGAAGTTGTGTTTATTAACAGCACTAAGCTCTAGCCAATGAGTAATGAATGGACGAAAGGAGATAGAAAATAGTTTTACAAAGAGAACATTTGCATTTTTTTCAAATGATTCATTTCACATTGATTGAGTCTTAGGCCAAACCCTAAATCGAGTTGTGACAATTTAATTTTTCATTGGCTAAAATCAAGGGACTAAATGTAAGATATGATCAATATGTAGAATTTCGAATAAATATTTAATTAAGTTCTCTACAAGTGGTGTCTTAAGACACGCCGTTCGGACTCGGATATAACAAGTAAAAAAGTGTCAGTCGGCTTTGCCGACCGAGATATACTCTCAGCCTGTGTACATTGGAACAATTTTTCCCAAAAACTTATGTATTAAGGGGGTTTTAAAAATTTTGGGCGTTTAAACCGACAAAAATGTTGATTAGGATTATAGATAAAAAGTTTTGCGGAGGAGGTACTAAAAGGAATGGATCGACATTGACCTTTATGGAGGTGGATCTCCAGCCACTACATATGGTGCCATAGGGGTTTTTATACCCTTCGGGCTGTTTGCTCCAGAAGTATGGACTTGCCCCTGAAAAATACTTTTACCATCGTAATTGAGGCAACGAATGCAAGTCGCTTCAACCACCTCACACGGTGTCATAGGGGTTTTTTGCAACTTTCATGCTAATTTCTCAGAAAGTATGTACTTGCCGCTAATGAAACTTGTACCGTCGTATAGGGAACAGTGAATCAAAGCGATTCGAGAGATGGCCCTAAACTGAACTTTTCCGAAATTTTGTGTGGGAGGTACCCGAAGGAGTGGACCGATTGAATCCATATTAAAACCTTATCTAAGTCAGGTACAAATTTCACGATGTGCAAAGTATGGACCAAATCGGTTACTCCATTCAAGAGTTATCGTGCGCACGAATTTTCCGAACATTTTCCAACCTTTGTGTGGGAGTTACCGGAAGGAGTGGAACGATATAGCCCATCTTCGAACTTAAACTAAGTTTGGGTAAAATATTACGAAAGCCATAATTTGAACCGAATCGGTTCATCCCCTCGAGAGTTATCGTGCGCTCCAGCCAGACAGACAGACGGCCTGACATTGCTCAATCGACTCCAAATTGTCTGAAACACATTTCGTCCAAACATACTTGTGGGTTAAAATCATTACTCCGATGAGGCACATTTTGCCCGTATGAAAGTGTATATACCCTCGTTAGCATAAATGCTGAGGGTATACAAATGTGCACTTATTAATATGAGAAAAATTTCCCTCGTCACCGCTGCACTATGGTCCCAAATCCAAATTTTCTGGCCAACACTATTTCAACGTCCATTTTGTATTGAAATTAATTATTATTTATAATAAATGTGTACAAACAGCAATTCTTACGTTTTATCGACCAAAATGACTAAAAACTGCCAAAATTTTTTGAACAGGGTGGTCCCGTTGTGTGGGGTCTAAACCAGAACATTGACCTATGTTAATAATTTTTGGTACGAAGGATTCATATATTCCAAGAGGTCAAAATACCAAATTTCAGCCGAATCGGTCATAAAGTGTCGCTAAAATCCACAAAATATCTAAAATCGGACGGTACAAAAAATGGACCTATTTTCCGAAAAATTATACATTCTTGTTTTCTACACCCTGAAACCCTTAAATATTAATTTTAAGGAAAATCGGTTGATAGATGTGGGTATTACCGTTCTATTTCAATTGGATGCTACGTACAGTCACAATAGATATTTACAAAAAATTCTCCCATCTTAAAATAGAAAAATCCACTTTATTTTAACTGTGGCAAATTTGAGTACTATTTGACTTCTGAATTTATTAGTATGCTATCTTTCAAATTCGATTTGGAGGTGGACATATTTGGACATTTTTTTAAAAGTTTAAGTATATTTAAAAAATATTTGTAAAAAATAATTTTTAATACATATAAAAACGTTGATTTTATCACGCTAATTTTACAAATTTCATCGTTCTTTTTGTAAATATTATGAAAGTACTCATTAACAGCTTTCCGATTCATAATAACTTTGGTCTCACTTCTGTATATTTATGCAGCGACGCAATACAACAAAAATTGTATATTTTACAGCACAAAATCTGTTTTATTTTTACATAAAAAAGTGTCAACTTTGGTACTGCGCCAATCAACGAATACTAACGTTATTTACAAAACCTAATTATTTTCAGATGACTTGAAGTGTTTTTATTATTCTGTGCAAAAAAATTAAAATTTCGAAACTTCAAAAATTGGGTTTTGGCAAAAAATTTCCTGATTGAAACCTATGTGCGCTGGAATATTTTTATGAACACATGTACGTTTTTGCAAGATTTCCGGAAAAAATGTCAAAAGACTTATGAGTATAGTCAAAAATCAACACATCGCTTAACCTTTTCTGTTTCCTATACACAACCCTTATTAACTGAGTCCAATATTACTTCCTCTGTCTGAGAATTTTGAAAATGCTATGTGAACTTATTTATTTGATGTCCTATTGAGGATTTCAATATCACATTTCAAATAGGAAATTGTGACGTATAAGTAGCGGTGGTAATCATACTCACCGGAGGTTCATGTATACATATATTCCTTATTTTTAGCAATTTCTTTTAAAGTTTTCGTACCGCGTTTTCAATGAATTTCAAATATTTTTCTAATGCTAATCTCTGGTATACTCGACATTTAATCCCCTTTTTAGAGTTGCTGCACATCCAAAGCAAAACTATTTCAAGTTATGATAATCCACTTAAGAAATCCTCATTTATGACACATCCGTTTCAAGTAATACACTGTCTGCCATAAACGAAATAGAGGGGTAATATATAAACTCTTTTAGATTTTCACTTCAAACGAAAAAAGAAAAAATAAACGTTAAGCCACTTATCATGGCCCCCGAAAAAAGAACATGACATAAAATGAAACTTTTTGTTTTCTTTTGTAAGCTCAACAAATTACTCTTAAGGTCGGTGCAAAAATATATACATACACTCCACGTAGAATAGAACACCTAAATTTTTGTTAATGTTAGCTTATTTATCCCAAAACGAATGAATCTGCGTTTTTAATCTTGTGGGGATTTAAAGTCTATGATGTTCCGTATCAAACACAGAAAAAATTAAGTTTCTAGCTCTTCGCGAAATGATTTTCTGATAAATTTTCAGATAGTACTATGAAAAATAGACATTTATTTTCGGTCATCAGGATAGAACAGTCATTTTATTTTCGCGAATAGTGGAGATATTAACGAAGAATTTTCTGTCAGTCGATAAAGGGGGGCTTTTGAATCATTTTTCACCAATAAAAACATATAAATAATTCCGCGGAAGCCGAAATTACAGCGTAAAAGGGCTTAAATTGACAGATAATTGAAACATTTCGGAATATCAATAGAAGTCGCGCAGTTTTGTCATATTTCTTTACAATAAGATAGAATATGACACAGACAACCTCGATGGATATAATCTAGTGCTTCGGATGCTGATAAGATGGAACATTTTCAAAATAATTATGAAAAACGTCAATATTTCTTATAAAAACCATGATGTTGTGTTCAATAAAATGGGTTTTCCGCGAACAAGTCTGCCGTTTAAAGGTTTGGAAATATGCTCCACATTTAGAGGAAAATAATCAGATACGAAAACAACCTATTTAAATACACTGGGGGAAATTTTAGCACATTTTCAAATTGAACACCCCCTTTGGACTTTGAGTTTTATATGTGTTCTTATTTCGGTGTCCGCCACTGTTCTCAACAGTGTTATGCTCCAATATAAATGGACCAGGTTATGCTCTCCATACCAGATTTTACGAATTAGTAGTTTTTTTAACTGAACTCGCAAATGTAAAAGCCCCGTTTTTGCGGAAAAACACAGTCATGGAATTTGAGGTTAAGGGTTTCGTATGTTGTTTTAAAAAGTACTTACATTTCTCTCTGTGTATTAAAATAACGGTTGTTTTCGTATCAGATTATCTTCCTCCAAATCTGGAGCATAATTCTAAACCCTTGAACGGCAGACTTGTTCGCGGAAAACCCGTTTTATTGAACAAAACATCAGGGTTTTTATAAGAAATTTTGAGGTTTTTCATAATTATTTTGAAAATGTTCTATCTCATCAGCATCCGAAGCACTCGATTGTATCCGTCGAGGTTGTCTGTGTCATATTCTATCTTATTGTAAAGAAATATGACAAAACTGCGCGACTCCTATTGATATTCCAAGATTTTTCAAATATCTGTCAATTTAAACCCCTTAATGCTGTTATTTTGCTGTTCGCGGAATTATTTATAGGTTTTCTTTGATGAAAAATTATTAGAAAGCCTTGCTTTATCGACTGAAAGGAAATTCGGCGTAAATATCTCAAAAATTCGGGAAAATAAAATGACTGTTCTATCCTGATGACCAAAAATAAATGCCTTTTTTTCATAGTACTATCGGAAAAATGATCAGAAAATCATTTCGCGAAGAACTAGAAGCTTAATTTTTTTTGTGTTTGATACGGAACATCATAGACTTTAAATGCCCACAAGATTAAAAACGCAGATTCATTCGTTTTGGGATAAATAAGCTCACATTAACAAAAATTTAGGTGTTCTTTTCTACTGACGTAGAGTGTATATACGAAAAAATATTCTCCTTCTAATATTGACTCCATTATTTTCTCATTCTAAGCAAGTTGTTACGATGCTAAAAATAAGTATACATTTTAAGGCTTTCGTTGTTTTTAAAGTATTTAAAAATTTTCGAAGAATATATGACTTATTTTGTTACTTTAGAAAAAGTAAATGAGACAAACTTTTTATAACATTTTGTGGTTTTGTGGACCAAGTTTTTTCTTTTCTCTTTATATGGAAAATTTAGTATGGCATAAGTTTGTACAGAACAAAGAAAACCCGAAAAGAAGAAGTAAAAAATATTGTGGTTTGTTGCAAATGAAGTTTTCTGTCTTAAAGTATTTTCAGCTTCTTTTTCTTCTCTATAAATATTCCATAAATACTTGTTGACTGTCTGGTTGGTTGGTAGTTTGGCTAGATAAATGAGTGAAAATTTTACGTAGAGTTTCTGATTTTTTGCAGCTTTTAATTAACATTTCCCAGTTTATTAAGTGTGAATATTTCCTTGGTTATCTTGTGGTTGTTTGTTTACTTTCTGCGTTAAAAGATTTGGTTTTGAGGAGGTAAAGATTCTGTGGTAATAATTGTGTGTTAAATTGCTAAAGGATGTATTTTGGAAATTATGTGAATATTATTTTGCACAGACAACATTGTTCTTAAAATGGTTTAATTTTTAGCTGATGTTGGCAACATTTTTTCTTTTGATATAAATATATTTAGTATGAATATTGTTCAAAAAATTCCACCCACATGAATCTAACAAACCAGTTTGCGTAAAAGTAACGTCAATAGTCATATGCAACAAAGCAATGCAAGTAAAGGGTCACAACCACTGGCGAATTTCAAAACATCGACATATTTACTGCCCTTTTCTACGTACAAATACCAAAGAATATATGGTACAAATATCATCTCGATCAAAGCAAAATTATTTGGGATATTGGTGCTCACAATGAAAAATGCGTTGTGTTTTGTGTTTGAAATAAAAGCTTTTAATGTGGTTTTCACGAAATGACATTTATAAAACTCTGTTCATTCTAACTCGAAAAAGAATGGATCGGTCTTCCTATACCTTTGTGGGCTTATTAAGTATATTAAGCTGGTGAATTTAAAGGAGTTAATTTTATGGACAGTTTTAAAACAAAAACAAGTAAAAAAGTGTCAGTCGGCTTTGCCGACAGAGATATACCCTCAGCCTGTATATATTGAAATAATTTTTCCCAAAAAACGTATGTATTTAGGGGTTTTTAAAAATATTGGGAATTTGAACCGACAAAAACGTTCATTAGGATTAGAGATCAAAAGTTTTGCGGAGGAGATACTTAAAGAAATGGATCGACATCGACCATTATGGAAGTGGATCTCCGGCCACTACATATGGTGCCATAGGGGGTTTTAAAACCCTTCGCGCTGTTTGCTCAAGAAGTATGGACTTGCCCCTGAAAAAATTTTACCATCGTAATTGATGCAGCGAATGCAAGTTGCTTCAACAAAAATCAACGTGATTCGATTGCAGGTCTTAAAGTGAACTTATCCGAAATTTTGTGTGGGAGGTACCAGATGGAGTGGACAAATATAGTCCATAGTTGAACTTGATCTATATCTGGTAGATATATTAGGATGTGTAAAGTATGGACCAATTCGGCCACTCCCTTCAAAAGTTACCGTGCGAACAATTTTTCCGAACATTTTTGAACTTTTGTGGGGGAGGTACCTGAAGGAGTGGACCGATGTGGCTTATCTTCGAACTTAAACTATGTTTGGACAAAATATTACTAAGGCCACATTTTGAATCGAATCGGCAGATCCGTTCGAGAGTTATCTTGCGCTCCAACCACCTCACACGGCGTCATAGGGTTTTTTTGCAACTTTCAGGATATTTCCTCAGGAAGTGTGGACTTGTCCCTGATGAAACGTGTACCGTCGTATAGGGGGCAGTGAATACAAGTTGCCGAAACAAAAATCAAAGGGATTTGAGAGCAGGTACTAAACTGAACTTATCCCAAATTTTGTGTGGGAGGTACCCGAAGAAGTGGTCCGATTGAGTCCATATTGAAACCTCATCTAAGTCTGGTAGAAATTTCATAACGTGCAAAGTATGGACCAAATCGGTTACTCCCTTCAAGAGTTATCGTACGCACAAATTTTCCGAACATTTTCGAACTTTTGTGGGGGAGGTACCGGAAGGAGTGGACCGATATAATCCATCTTTGAACTTGAACTAAGTTTGGACAAAATATTACGAAAGCCAAATTTTGGACCGAATCGGCAGATCCGTTCGATAGTTATCTTGCGCTCCAACCACTACACACGGTGTCATAGGGTTTTTTGTAACTTTCAGGCTATTTTCTCAGGAAGTATGGACTTGCCCCTAATGAAACTTACAGCGTCATATAGAGGACAGCGTAAACAAAAATCAAAGCGATTTGAGATCAGGTCCTAAACTGAACTTTTCCGAAATTTTGTGTGGGAGGTACCCGAAGGAGTGGACCGATTGAGTCCATATTGGAACCTCATCTAAGTTTGGTAAAAATTACACGATGTGTAAAGTATGGACCAAATCGGTAATTCCCTACAAGAGTTATCGTGCGCACAAGTTTTGCGACAATTTTTGAACATTTGTGGGGGAGGTACCTGAAGGAGTGGACCTTTATGGCCCATCTTCGAACTTAAATCGAATCTGGACAAAATATTTCGATACCCAAAATTTGAACCGAATCGATTGATCCGTTCGAGAGTTATCGTGCGCACCAGCCAGCCAGACAGACAGACGGACAGACAGACAGACAGACAGACGGACGGACATTGCCAAATCAACTCCAAATTGTCTGAAACACATTTCGTCCAAACATACTTGGGGTCTAAAACCATTATTTCGATGAGGCACATTTTTGGTCGTATCAAAGTGTAAATACCCTCTTTAGCCTAAAGGCTGAGGGTATAAAAACGGTGTTGTTGCGTACCGCCTAATGCGGCGCTACGGTGGGGTTCCAACTACGCTTTCCCTTTTAGGGGGTTCTCAACCCTTCCACCGTCAGCCCTAGGGGTCGAACAATTGAAAAATGAGACACGAAAACAAACAAACCAAAAATCAAAACACAACACGACATACAACCATGACAAGGGAACTTGGTGTTTCTGTTCCCACACATTGCCCGCCCTGCCTTTACCCTTTTGTCAAAAAAAAAAAAAAACAACATCAATATTAAAGGGCCCCGAATCCCGCACACGCTTACCTCGCCATTACATACACCCTAATTCACTCTCTTAAAAAAAAATTACCTTTCCCGCATATTTTTTAAAATACAACTTAAAGCCATTGAACACTTCGACTATGAATAAAACTACAAGAACGTACAATGTTTTATTTAGCAACTGCTGTTCAACCCTTTGGAAATCCACCTTCAATTCTTATCCCTATATTTTTTTCTTTTTTCGTTTGCAATTTATATCCTCTGTTCAGCAACGCAATTACGCCACACAGCAATGTTACTACTAATTTCACTTCCAATATTCTACCTTAAACTCACACACTTTCTACAATCATGGCGCGCAACAAACCGATTATCAGACATGACTAGACGGTAAAACGTAAAAGTATGATAGGAAGCGCAAAAATAGCATGTTGCTATCAGACTATATGGAGAATGGGGAAGCATAACATTTAAAACAGTGCACAGTGGCGAAATTCCCGAACAACCTGGCCAAAAATCTGAAAATTAATGGATTTTGACCAAAAGTTTGGTAATTATGTTTTTGCGTTGCCGATACTTATTTGACCGGGTCATTAAAAGTATCTTTTTGGTACCTTTTTCCAAACATTATTAAAATTTTCTATAAAATGCGATCCTATCAGATCAAATATTCTACAAATTTGTTCGCCATAAAATGTTAATATAGGTCCTTCAATATATAAAAACTTTATTTCTATCAAACTCCAGAAATACGATAGGTCTCAGAATACATATATTTTATGTACACTCCAGGAACTCGCCCTATATTATAAACTTACATTCTGAATCAACTAAAATCTGTATATATCTGCAAGACAAAATAGTGCGCACGATAACTCTTGATGGGAGTAATCGATTTGGTCCATACCAACGATCAGGTTCGAATACGGACTTTATTTGTCCACAGCTTCGGGTACCTCCCACACAACATTTTGGATAACTTCACTTTAAGACCTGCTCTCGAATCACTTTGATTTTTGTTGAAGAAACTTGCATTCGCTGCCTCAATTAAGGCAGTAAAAGTTTTTTCAGGGGCAAGTCCATACTTCTTGAGAACAGAGCCAGAAAGTTGTACGTAGTGGCTGGAGGGCTCGAACCGAATACTGCGTTCGTTCACACTTTGGATATTGCAATATTTCTTCGAATATTAGATGAAATTCGAAGGTGGTGCTTATAGGTCCACTCCTTCCGGTACCTCCCCCACAAAAGTTCGAAAATATTTGCTAAAATGGTGCGCGCTATTTCTCATGGACGTAGCAACCGATTTGGTCCAAACTTTTGATCTCTAAATATTGTCGAAACTTAGTTTATGTTTCAATTTGGGCCAATCCTTGTGTTACCGCCAACACAAATGTTCAACATTTTTGTTTGGTTAAGGGTCTGTTCTAGAATGCTTTGGACATTTTTACCGAAGGTTTTCCTAGTGGCCCTGTTTACAGCGATATTATGTTTTTCGTAGGCTCGTGTGATATCCCCGGAAAATTTTGAGCTTTAACCCTATCTATACTTTTGTCGGTGAATACGCCCAATATTTTGAAACCCCAAATACATATTTTTTTTTTTTTTTGGGAAAAAAAGTATTTCAATCCACACAGGCTGAGGGTATGTCTCTGTCGGCAAAGCCGACTGATACTTTTTTACTTGTTTTTTTTTTCTAATTTAACAAAACATCACACATATTAACAAATGTGCGGCATGTCGTTCGGACTTGGAGGAGGTTGCATGTCATTGATATGAAGAAGTCTTTATGGGAAATAGTTTTTTTCGGAATGATACATTTTTTTCTCAAAAATATATCGCTAATGTACATCGGAATTTGACAATAATGTTAAAGCCCAATTCAGTTAGCTGGGTATTGTTGTTACCTTATATTGTTCTACCACGTATTTGATTTCTATTATCTGTAAGACTTGTACCTCTTCTGTTTGATTTTCTTCATAGATTAAAAAACCATTTCACTTTATTAATTTTTTCTACAATCCTATGCTAGCCTTTTTCATTAATTCAATCTGTGTAGAATGTTATTAGCGGCTTGAATGTCAGAACTGTCTAATACTACCGTCGTTGCTGGTACTGCCGTTTGCCTAATGTTATTATTTGTGTAGCTGCAAAAACTGTGGGTTGAGTTAATCTCTTTTAGATGTGAAAAGTTCTGGATTAACTGTGTGTCTGCATTTTTTCAACCCCATTTTTCAACGTTTTTGTGTATTGGTCTTCCAGACCAAGTAATTGTAAAAAAAACACTGACATCAAAATAATGCTACCACTTTCAAAATCATTGCAAAACTTGTATCAGACAAAGTCTGTGAGTAGACGATTTGTGCGTTTGAGTTAATATTATAGTGTGGGCGAACTGTTACGGTTGACTGACTGAAAGCAACGTAAGCAACAACAAAATTTAAATAGACAATTGTTTTGTTTATTTAAATGCCACCCAAAACATAACACGAATAAGGGAGCAGGCTTAACATTTTGATTGCGAAAATGTTCCCTTATTTACCCCACAAACTACACAGAGAGTATAGTATTTTAGACAAACGCTCTCACACAATAAAAATAACATTATAAAGCCTATATGTCGCCAAACATTAAATTTACAAAGCGGTGGAACTTATTGTTGAACATTTTGTTCAACCCATCAGAAGTGATTTCTAGGTTTCAAAGGTCTAACAGAGATGAAGTTCACTCTTCTTTTCATTAAGGTTTTTTCTCTACACTCACACATCTATGTGGCAAAAAATATTTACGACATAATTTATTAAAATCCAATCCAAAAGTGAAAGTACAGCAGTTTTTGTGGAGGAACAAAGAAAACGGTGTGGGGTAAATAAATGCTGTGAGGCCTGTTAGTTGCGCCGCTTTTAGAAAATGAATCAAAGAATGCTATTTCTTCTCTAACTCAAAGGAATTTCCCCGCACAAAAGGAATAAAGAAGACTTCTTGTAGGCATGAGACAGCCAGAATGTAAATATTTATTTGCTTATTTGCGATTTATAATTATTTCTTTATTTGATTATAAAGAAGAAGTCAAGCCCTGAGGTGGTAGATGGATGATATTCCATTGAAATCTCCCCGGCAGAAATAAGTTTTCCCAGAAAACAGAATAAAAAAGAGATTACATAGAACTTTGTCATAATCCATTAGCAATAAAAAATAAGAGTGACATCTTTCTACGTATTTTGCTTTTTGAAATTAATTAAATTATTTATGTAGCGTAAAACAGCATTATGTTTTAGGTATTAAATTGATTTTATGGTGTAAAGAAAATTGAATTATAAAATTTAATTGTATATGATATTTAACTGTAATTCGATAAGAATATCTTTAAGTGGAGTGCTGCGATGAAGATTTGATGAGGATATACAATATTGTCGCTTCAATGCCTATTATTTACATAGAAAGAGATAGAAAACAACAAAATAATATGAGAACTGTTATTTTTTATATAAAACGATGAATGTTGATTTTATAAAAAAATCGGTTCTCATAATTAATTGTCGATAGAAAAATAATGAATATAATATGAATAATGAATATCTTGAAATTTACAAAACGTTTCGAAAATCTTATGAATAGCAATAGAGAAAATAAAAAAAATGTCTATGAGACATTGAAATAATTCAGGAGTAGTCAAATATCAGATTTTTGCATATTGAAAATTATAATGCAAATAATTCATTTATTAAACAACAGAAGCTGGAGCTTTGTACGTAATATTGATTATTTTCAATATGACGTCGAATTTCTATTATTTGAACGATATAATTCTATATAATAAAGTAGTTGCAATTGGTTGAAATCTTAACAAGTAAAAAAGTGTCAGTCGGCTTTGCCGACAGAGATATACCCACAGTAGAGTGGGGCGATTTGAACATCATCTCGGGCGCCTGGAGATTCTGATTTTTGGGATTGTACTGAGCAAAAAAGTCAACTAGACCATATGTCTACGGTGAAAATCGAGCCCCCGGATTTTGACTTGAAGTTTTTTTTCAAGGATTTTTGGATATTTTGGCATATAACAACCAAACCACTGAGATTTTCGATCCAAGACAAAGACAACAATTGTAGCCAAGACAATAATAAAGAACTCTCTACTACATCGCAAAAGCATTGGAATGCTCCTTCAGGTAGTTATGACCTCGAGAAGGTGCACATTTTTCGGAAAATATCGATAAACGACACTGTGCTACAAAATGGAACTTAAAGTCAGTGGGTGGAAAATTTCTTTTGGAGATGAAAGCCCTTGGTGAGTATACTGAGAACCCAAAAGGACATTTTCACCATAGGTCAAGTTTCCGAGATATTGCGTGATTAATGGTTTAATTTTGGCCCCTTAATTTGCGAGAAAATAGCTTTATATCTCTGATAAGCGTTATTGTAGCTTAATTTTGAGATTACATGTCTTCAGTCAAATCGAGTGGTGAATCTTTTTGTAGAATATTTCATCCCTCTAACACAATTCCTTCCATGTCCTTTTCGTCCTTTATTTTTTGAACCGTAGTAAAAGTACCACAAGATGAGATTTTACAGCATCCAAATGTTCTACAAAAATGTTGTTCAGAAGATTTTAGGTACGGTTCTCATTGATGACCAATCGATATTTCCCCGATTTCATGGTCCTTTTTGACATTTACCCGGTTTTTGTTCAGAAAACTATGCTTTGTTTTTATGCATATTCGTTATTGGTTTGTGGTGCTTCTGAAATAATTACCATAAATAGCTCTTGTAATGACGAACACGTTAATAACAAATTTGATTGGAGGATAGATCCGGTTATCTAAATTTTTGAACCGGATATTCTGATATTGAAACCGATTTTAAGTAACCGATTAACCGTATATGTATATCATTAGAAAGCTAATAAAATGGTGAATCAAATGACAGCAAGTAGCTGATTACAACTTTGTTGGTTCCGAAGCTAGAACAAAAAAAAAAACCGCTAACCATTTTCATTTTTTTCATAGCGCAAAATTTTAAAAATGTTCTATGTCTTATTTTTCCTACATTTTATCCAAAAATATAATGTTTTTTGTTTTGTTCAATATTTAATTGTTTCCAAATTTGTATCAATTTGTCGCAAACTTGTGGGGTGAAAGTGTCGTATGAAAACATTTTATTTTCGTGTTTGTAATGAGCAGCCAAGAAAAAATAATGTTTCAAAATTTCGCCCATAGTTGGAAGCGAAATATTTTCTAATTCAGACTCTAAACCGAATGTTTTGCGGACGCATATGTTCTAGATTTAATGATGATACTGATGATTCCCGCTCCTCATTCACTGTATTATTACAATCCATTGGATTATCCATATTTTGTATATTTTATCTTAATTTTTTTTATTAGCACTACACAGTTTATTCACAGTTTATTTGATGCTACGATCGTTTACAATAAACTAACAAAAATTCGTCAAATGAACTGAAATCAATAAAATAATAAACAATTAAAATCCCGTTAACCGTTAGGGTATACAATAGGGATACGTAAGTCGTCTTTCAATTAATCGATTAGTCGACTTTCGGTTGACGATATAAATCTAAATAATTGGTCTGTTCCAGTACTGCAAGAATCTACTAACTTATACTATTTTTTCCGATAACATAGAGGGAAAAATGCTATCGTAGTAAAAAACAGTAGCTTCTTGCAGGTTTTGGAACATAACAATTATAAGACATAGAACATTTTTAAAATTTTGCGCTATGAAAAAATGAAAATGGTAAGGACGGACGGTTATTGTCGTGGTTCAAACCTCTGAGTTAGCGTTTTTTTTGTTCTAGCTTCGGAACCAACAAAGTTGTAATCAGCTACTTGCTGTCATTTGATTCACCATTTTATTAGCTTTCTAATGATATACATATACGGTTAATCGGTTACTTAAAATCGGTTTCAATATCAGAATATCCGGTTCAAAAATTTAGATAACCGGATCTATCATCCAATCAAATTTGTTATTAACGTGTCCGTCATTACAAGAGCTATTTATGGTAATTATTTCAGAAGCACCACAAACCAATAACGAATATGCATAAAAACAAAGCATAGTTTTCTGAACAAAAACCGGGTAAATGTCAAAAAGGACCATGAAATCGGGGAAATATCGATTGGTCATCAATGAGAACCGTACCTAAAATCTTCTGAACAACATTTTTGTAGAACATTTGGATGCTGTAAAATCTCATCTTGTGGTACTTTTACTACGGTTCAAAAAATAAAGGACGAAAAGGACATGGAAGGAATTGTGTTAGAGGGATGAAATATTCTACAAAAAGATTCACCACTCGATTTGACTGAAGACATGTAATCTCAAAATTAAGCTACAATAACGCTTATCAGAGATATAAAGCTATTTTCTCGCAAATTAAGGGGCCAAAATTAAACCATTAATCACGCAATATCTCGGAAACTTGACCTATGGTGAAAATGTCCTTTTGGGTTCTCAGTATACTCACCAAGGGCTTTCATCTCCAAAAGAAATTTTCCACCTACTGACTTTAAGTTCCATTTTGTAGCACAGTGTCGTTTATCGATATTTTCCGAAAAATGTGCACCTTCTCGAGGTCATAACTACCTGAAGGAGCATTCCAATGCTTTTGCGATGTACTAGAGAGTTCTTTATTATTGTCTTGGCTACAATTGTTGTCTTTGTCTTGGATCGAAAATCTCAGTGGTTTGGTTGTTATATGCCAAAATATCCAAAAATCCTTGAAAAAAAACTTCAAGTCAAAATCCGGGGGCTCGATTTTCACCGTAGACATATGGTCTAGTTGACTTTTTTGCTCAGTACAATCCCAAAAATCAGAATCTCCAGGCGCCCGATAACACTTTTTTCCTTCCATACAAATCGCCCCGGCCTAACCCACAGCCTGTTCGAGAGATGTCGTGCATAGCATTTTAGCGATTTTTTTTAAATATTGGGGGAAGTACCGGAAGTTGCCTATATCCGAACTGAAACTAAGTTTGGATAAATTAGACCAAATCGGTTGATCAGTTCGTGGACTCGTATGGATTTGCCCCTGAGAAAACTTTTACTGTCGTAATAGAGGCAGTGAATGCAAGTTGCTTCAACAAAAATCGAAGTGATTCGAGAGCAGGTCTTAAAGTGAACTTATCCGAAGTTTTGTGTGGGAGGTACCGGAAGGAGAAGAAAAATATTGTCCATATTCGAACCTGATCTATATCTGGTAGATATATTATGACGTGTAAAGTGTGGACCGAATCGGTCACTCCCTTCAAGAGTTATCGTGTTATAGTGCGCATATTGTTTTAGAACATTTTTGAACTTTTGTGGGAGAGGTACCTGAAGGAGTGGACCGATATGGCTTATCTTCGAACTTAAACTAAGTTTGGACAAAATATTACAAAGGCCAAATTTTGGACAGAATCGGCAGATCCGTTCGAGAGTTATACTGCGCTCCAACCACTACACAAGGTGTTATAGGTTTTTTTACCTTTAGGCTATTTTCTCAGGAAGTATGGACTTGCCCTTGATAAAACTTGTACCGTCGTATGGAGGGCAGTGATTACAAGTTGTTACAATAAAAACTGAACTTTTCCGAAATTTGTGTGGTACCCGAAGGAGTGGACCGATCGAGTCCATATTGGAACCTAATCTAAATCTGGTAGAAGCTTCACGATGAGCAAAGTATGGACCAAAGGAGTTAGCCAATGTAACCCATCTTCGAACTTAAACTAAGTTTGGACAAAATATTACGAAAGTCAAATTTTGGACTGAATCGGTTGATCCGTTCGAGAGTTATTGTGCGCTCCATCCAGCCAGACAGGCGGACGGACATGTCTAAATTAACTCCAAATTGCCTGAAACGGATTTCGTCCAAACATATTTGGGGTCTTAAACCATTATTTCGGTGATGCACATTTTGCCCGTATGAAAGTGTATATACCCTCGTTAGAATAAATGCTGAAGGTATAATAAACAATGCAGCTTCTTCTAATCAGACATTCTGATGTGGAGTTTTCCATCATCTCCCTTTCTATTTCACATATTAAAAAGAAAGGTAAAGCAAAAGAAATCCATGTTCACAAACTTAATAGAAAAGACTATTTGCGTAATATTTAGGGCTAAATAAGATTTAAATTTCATAGAATTTTCTACTGAAAGAAAATGAGATTGCAAGGACAGTGCAATGAATGAATGGATGACGAAACAAAAGAAAAAGAAAGCGAAGCAATGACCATTATAATGAAGAGATGATGCTGTTCATGATGAATGACAAAGAATTTGATATGATGCTGCTGGTAATACTCCAGAAAAAAATTAAATGAGACATTAATGTCGTCTATAATTCTAGCTAGTGCTACAATGCCACTCTGTGTCTGAAAGGCGACGTTTAGTAAAACAAGGGAAGCTGTTACTAAAATGACATGCACCTTCAAGAAATTGGTGTTTAAATAGAGATAAAGAAGCAAATCATAGCATCATCAAGAAGCAAATGTAAGAAAAAGTGCCACACAATACGAGAAGACTGTATTTGGAAGACAGATAGAGAAATAGAAGCCTTATTCAGGTCACATTGTAATGGTCGACTATATTATTGCAATGAGGATTATGTCGAAGGCAAAAAGGATTGACTTACTTTTTAGAAAAAAATCCCTTATCAGGAGATTGTTAGCTGAAAGGATTTCCGGAGGAGTTATGGAGGGAAACATGTAAAATTCTATGTAATGTACTTTTTTTTATTTTGAGAAACAGAATTTGAACTTAGTTCGAAGTTTTGGCTCATAGTCGGCATTTCGCAAGTAAAAATAGTGTGTCTATAGGCCTATGAAGACCTCTGTAGAGCAACAGATGTATCTGAGCACCGACGTGGCCAGGGAGCCCAGATACCCGCCGTATTTGTAGTTTTTTATAAATTTTTTGCCTGTTGCCACCCTGCACCCCCCGCAATGGTCTCTTCTTTGAAATTTTGACTGTTAGGGCGAAAATCATTTTTAATGATTTTTATTAATTTTCTCGTTTATAGTTAAGCTTGATGATCGAAATTTTTTTCAAGTGAAAAAGGAAAGCAAAGGTCTCGAACCCACACAACCACCAAATTATGTGGCCGGTTTCGCTGTTAGTTGGGCAACTCTTTAGACATATCGACTGTGGAATGGCTTCTCAGTCCTAGAACTTTTGGTTTTTCAAATGCAATTGTGTTTTTATACAATAACGGATAGTTGTCCGTTGAATTGTATTTTTTCATGACAAACGCTTTTTTGTGCTGCCTTTGAAGTCCGACTACGTCCCTGGATCTGAGGGTTTCTTTAGAACAACAAAAAAAAATCTAAGGTTATTCGTAGAGCAGCAGAAAACTTCTAAGGTCTTATGTAGAGTACCAGTTGGCCAACCGATCACCTCTGAGGTCTTCTGTAGAGCAACAGAAGGCCATTGAGATATTCTTTAGAACATCAAGAGGTCTCTACGTTCATCTGTAGAGCAGTAGAAGCCTTCTAAGGTCTTCTGTAGAACATCAGAATGGTTCTGTGTTCTCCTGATGAACATCGAAGACCCATGAGGCCATCGGTAATGCAACGGAAGACGTCTCAGGTTTCCTGTGGGCCAACCAAACACCACGGCAGACTTCTGTAGAGCATGAATAGAATATGTCTACAACCTTCTGTTGTTAAGTCGATGATCTTCGATGCCTACAGAAGTCCTGTAAGGTATTATGGTGTTATTGAGAAGGCCTGCAGGCTTTCTGTTAACATACGAAAAGCCCTTAGAAATATACAAAAGGCCTCCGAGACCTTATGTTACAATGCAGAACACCATGAGTATATCTGCTATCATTTATATATTGTATGTAAATGTTGCCGACAGTACTCCATGTCGTTTAACCAAACTTATTTATAGAACACTCCATTTACTAACAATATTCCCTGAAGTAAATCTCCGGTTAAAACTGATTTATCGTTTTTGGACATAACCCTTTACTCAACGACCACAATTAACCCACTTAGCGCCGAGAATTTTTTTGCGAGAAAACTTAAATTTTTTTATGAAAATTATACTTTTGATACTTATTTAACATTTCTTAAAAAAATAAATTTTTTATCCAAAACTAATAGTTTTCCTGCAATAGGGTCTTGTTTTAAAAGTGACGAAAAATTTAAAGGGTAATACAGGTGTATTCTTACATAACAATCCCTTTGTTTTTGATTAAGAAAATGATCTTACTACATTCCCAACAAATCCCTGAAGTTATATAAATGTAACATTTTGATAAAATTTGTATGGCATATTTAAATTTTTCATCAAAAATCGAGGTCGATTTTTTTGAATTGTTTTCGTTTTACACCAAATGCGTGGTAGTGCGTAGGAAAAATGAAACTTTATAGGCGTGGAATAACAGATAACAGCCAATACTATAACAAAATGCAAAAAACCCCAAAAAAATATTCAAAAATACCCGAGTTTTATGTCAATTTTTGCAACCATTTTTGGTGGCGTTTAAATGACAAGTGGCTTTAAGTGGGTTAAGAGAATGTCGATTATAAAACCACAAGAAGATGTCAAGTATTTAAGGTGTTTGTGTGCTTGCGGTTTATTCTTTAGACTCCTAATCCCAGAACACAGAAAAATAAGAACAACCACAGGCTCGAACACACAGATTTTATGGAAAATATACTACCTTCTACAGTGGATAAGGATGGTTGGTGGGCAGTCACACTGAATTCAAAAGCTTTACGACAATATGTCAAAATGTAAATAGTTGTAGGCATTATTTCTTCATTAAATCCCTAAAACATATTTTACGCTCGTAAAGTGCGAATGAGGGACAGAACGCGAGACAGATAATGACATTTATCACTGACGGCTATTATGTCTGCAATGTCAAGCGTAAAAAATCCAACAAAGGGAAACAATTTTAAGTCCTTTTGTTGTGCCGGTTCTATTTATTGTCTTGCATGGTTCCTTTGGCATCCTAAAAGGGGAAAATATGGCGTTAAAATTGTTATTTTGTGTTTGTGAGATTTTACGGCTGTCATATAATTGACAACAGATTTTTTGTTGAAACTTTCGACAATCACAACAATAACACTGTGCAACATTTTTAAGGTAATTTTGTTCAAACAATTTCAGATGCGGTTTTTATGAAAGTACGGACGCAACAGACAAAAACTCTCTTTGGGGTTTGTTTTGTTAGATCGGGTTCGGATTTTATGGCCCTATCTAAACATGCCTAAATATTGACTTTTTAAAGAAAATCGGAGCTATATCTTTGAAGCCAATACGAATCTTTTCATGACATCCGCTGCAAATTTGTAGATAAGAAAAATAAGAATGTATTGGAAACATAATGAACACGAATAAACTCATTTATTGCCTCAAATTTTATAATGTATCTAAAATTTCCGTGATTTGTATATATTTCGCAGCGTATCTCCAAAAGCGTCAAATTTTTCTTAATGTTATCTTTAGGAAATATATTCGCTGGAATGTAATACACAATTCTTAAGAAAATATCATTGTTGAAAAGTTCCTCTATCGCGTTGTTTCTATCACATTTTTCAACGCCAAATTTGATAAATATTGTTGATACATTGAAATTTCAAATATGAGAATAAACAGCCTGTGTGAACGTTGTTTGAAATATATTCTGTAGAAAGTATGATATGAAATACCGCCTAAATAACATGAAATAAGTGTTTTATAGTTTCAGAATGTTCTGAAGAATTGCTGAGGACATTATTTGGAACATTTTTGCGAAAGGCTATTTGGTTCAACTCTCAATAGTTTTGCAGTTAATGACCATAATTCCAGAAATTATGTAATCTTCCTATATTTTATCAATTTTGATGCGCTTTTTCGTTATTCGTCTGTTTGACATATAAGTTCTACTACTTTAGGACTACAATATTGCTGAAGACCGCAAAGCAAAATTCTTATTAGTTTCTGAGATAAAGCCCGGTATAGATGTGGCCATAAAATCGAAACCCGATCTAAAAACACGAAACCCAACTAGGAGTTTTGTAGTCTTAATATGTACTTTTAGAAAATGCCCACTAGAAGTTGTTTGCATTTTCAGTGTTGCAGAGTGTAAGTTTTGTATAGAACCAACTGCTAGAATTTTCTTATTCATGTGGGCTCCCCACAAGAGGTTCTTTGACACTCATCTCCTTCTATCGTTACTGAGAACTTTCCTTTCTTAGCCATTTGTAGTCATGTGTGCGATCTAGAAACTAACTTTTTCTTTGCGTGTGAATATTCATGATGAAATGAAAATCATTTTAATTATCTTTATAAAAATTTTTTATGTTATTTCCTCGAATATTCTCTCTGTGGTTGTGGTTTTGGAGGAAGTATCGTCCGAGTTTGATAAAAACAAGAATAAGATTTCATGATCTTGATAAGGATTGGAATTTTTTTGTATGTTATTTCCTGCAATATCCTGGTGTTTTACTTAAAACACGAAGGACTTTGTTTTCTTCATTTGTTTGTTTGCTTTTTAGCAGAATAGACAACAAGTGTAAGAGTAAATTAATTTGTAGCAAAAAAAGTAACGTTTTTTCTTTTAACCAAAATTTTGGAACAGCAAAAACTAAAGTCATCTGTAGTAAAACTTTTAACGAGAAGATTAAATAAAATATGTTTCTTACAATAGAATATAACTTAATTTACATTTATTAGCAGTTTTTAAAATTGTGAGACCATGACGTTATAGAGAATGCTTCATAGGCTTTATTTTTGTTGTCAACAGATAGCTGGAGTCTGATGGCTTCTACTGGGGAAAATTATAAAGGTATTTCATTGCTTAAAAGAAAGCATTCGAGGGCCATTTGCTTCTATACACAGGACTATGTTTGCTGTAGAAAACGCCAAGTGATATAACAAATGAAAGGAGATCTATGAGACCTTTTGCCGACCCACAGAAAATCCCTCTGGTGACCTCTGCATAGCAACAAAAGGCCTATGAAGTGTTCTGTATAGCAACAGAAGGTCTTTGAATTGTTCTTTAAAGCAACACAAGGTCTTCTGAAAAGTAACAGGTGACCGTTGAGAAGCATCGTTATCTTAAAATCACTAAAATCGAAAAAAATCCTTTCTTGCTCTCTACCATCGGTTCCAGTGAAAGATAAGAAAAATCTCTTAGAATCCATGAGTCTGTGTTATAAGAGTAATTGACAGGATAATATAATTTCTACACTGTTTGACTTAGTTCTAGGAAAATCACATCAGCCATTTATTTGTGGAGCTTTCCATTAAAATGATCGGAATTAAAGCGAGGCAATAGAAAAACTACAACAGAATAACCTAAATAGAATACCGTTTATGTTTTGCGTAATGCTTAGAGCTTAATAATATTTAAATTTTATAGAAATTTCCACCAAAAGAAAATTACATTCTTAATGCTGTACAATGATGAAAAGAGGGATGAATGGCAAGACAAACAACAGAATGTAAAGCAATGACCATACTAATGACGAGATGATGCTGTTCATGATGAATGAGGCTGAATATGATGAGATGCTGCTCCTAATGCTACTGAAAAATTTAAATGAGACAATCTTAGCTAGCAGCTAGTCCTTCAATGTCATTCCATGTTTGAAAGACGACGTTCTGTGTAATGATGGAAGCTGTTACAAAAATTACATGCACGGGAAACATATTGATGCTGAAATAGAGATAAAGGAGTAAATCTTGTCATCAGAACAAAGCGAAGGACAACACTGTAAAGAGCGAATAAATGATTGCAATCAGGCTAATGTAGAATGCAAACGGAATTGGATTCTTTTTTAAAGCAATTTAGCATTATCATGAACTTGCTACGACACAGACACCTTTTGTTGTTGTCTTTGCTTAAACCGATAAATCTTACAATGATTTCCGGAAGAGAAATTTATATGACGAAAATTCAAAAAATTTAACATTAATGAAGCCAAGGTTTACACTGTTACAATTCGCGAAATATTGCAGTGTACCACGAAATATGACCAATGTTAGATCAAACGAAGTGCTTTTGATCAAAGCTCAAAAATGTTGCTATAAAAATTAATTTGCACGGAAGCTATGATCGCGTAAATGAATAAAAAAAGGAAAAACACGTTGAAGCAAACGAGTTTTTTTACGTTGTTATTCGATTGGCGGTTAAACCGTTTAAATTAGGGATATCTGTCAAAAGTAAAAATGGAAGAATACAAAATGAAGATTAAACTTCTAATGTATCACAATTCAAAATCTCTACTACATCCACCTTTTATCGATGCTGACATTTTAGTTGTTTTTTGTATTTTTGATCTAACTGCGACCACATTCGGGTATTTTAGAAAACATATAATAGTATCAAAGTACCCCGCGATTACGTATAATTTGATATGTATATTGACTATGTAGCCCACACAGCATCACAGTAATCCACTGCCAAAAGCTGGATACACATTGTCAGTACTGAATGACAGCTTTGTTGTTGCTTGCTAGTGTGGCCGTTCATTTTTATCATTCATCATGCAACCGCAAAATGTTTTGTGGTTGCTGGATGGTTGGACGGTTGTCGATACTTGAGAAATATCGACATTCAAAACTGACAATGGGACCCCAAGATATTTTAGTTTTTTTGACTGTCCGGATCATATGAATCGCACATCGTGAAAATCCATCCACTAGAACGGCGAAAACAGCAACTGCAAAAACCGAAAAATTTACAAAAGATGTTTTTGAAAATATCGCGGATTTAATCGCGTTTTTTGTGGATCGTTTTCTTTTCAATGAAGAAACTGACACATCATTCGCCTTTTTGCAAAAATAGCGGTATAAAAAATTTAGTGACATAGGAGCTGTATCCGATTTATCCCAAAAATAGTGTGTGTGATGCTACATCCACGGTCGATGTATTTTTTCATGGATGATAGTGAAATCGGATGCGCATAAAAAGTGTATGCACTTTGTGCAAATTATAAGAGTTATACAGTTTGTCGCATACTAAACTGCAGACGAGGCTACATCTTAGAGGCCAAAGTAAATCCTGGAAAATGTGTACAAATTAATAGAGAAGAATTCGCTATATTGGTAAAACGCGTGCGCATCAAGTTATTTTCAGGATTTCGCAATTTAAACGCATTTCAAAATGAATATTACCCGATACAGTTTTATTTTAAGATTATACCCCATTTAAAGGAACCCAAACTTTATTTGTACGATACCCATATCTTCTGCTAGATGTTAGCGTGTATTCGAGAAGTGATTAGAATAAAGAACGTGATTTTAACTAAACAGAAGAATTTAACTAAAACAGAAAAAACAGCAAAAACTTCATCACGCCATAAAGCGGAAGTTCAACTCACGGCGCATCTGTCCTTCGGGGTTTTTAATATACACACACCAAAGGGCTTTCATCTCCAAAAGGAATTATCTCTGCCCCAACATTTGTGTTCACAGTGTAATTTAAGCAATAGTGGGAATCTATCCATTGTCGAAAAGTTGTTCCACCTAAAATTTTTAAAGGACCCTAATTATTCCATTTTACTTAAGACTATTTTATGGTGGAGGGTATAAAAAGTTCGGCCCGGCCGAACTTAACGACTTTTTACTTGTTTTATTTTTTTCTTTCTTTTTTTTTCGACAAAACTGTTGACTTTTTACCCTTTTCATTTTATTTCTTTTGTCAAAGATATATAACATTATAAGATGTGGCTTTTCTGTAGTGAATTACATGGTTTACTAACATTCCCTGTTAGTATTCTTAGTCAACAGCATGGTTATCTAACATTATGTTATTTTTAAGAGTTTTATTTGTATTTTTACAAAATTTAGCCACCCAATGTTCGTGAATAGATCCTATTTTGTATGCATTTCATTCCAGGTATTATTTTTTTCTAATTTTCTGATTTTAATAGCGATTTTCGATTAACATACATATTGTGTTCCGTTATTGTGTTCCGTTTTGTCTCTGTTATACACAAAATAATAAAACTGCATTCTTAAAAGTTTGACGTCTTTGCTTTTGTTTGCAATTCTCATTTTTTTATTATTATTTGGTGTGTTCCAGTACTGCAAGAATCTACTATTACGACGCGTGGTACTCCACGTCTGTTTCTTATTTTCGTGAAAAAAATTGTCTCGTTTGGCACTGTATTCAACCGCTGTCAATGAACCAACTCACGCGACATCCAGTTGTAAACTGAAGGCGCACGTAGACGTATTCGTCTCGATTCGAAAGGATAACAGCAGACAGTAAGAACAAAAATGATGGCAGACAAACATGGAACGTAAGCAGTGACTCAGTCGACTACAACGGTGCTTTGTGGTGGATATACAATGTTTTGGTAGAATACAACAGCTGCTCATAGCCGTCGCGACTGCTATCCTTGCTTCAGCTGTTACTGAGTCGGCTTCTGTTGCGTATGCTTCCACTGAGGATATGGTATCTAGCAAAAAAGCGGGCTAAAATCAAAACAAAGCTATACAAAATATTGCCAGATTGTGTAAGTGCAAAAAATGTTTATGGGGAGGGAAGAATAAGCTTACAGCAACGATGTTGAAAAAATAAGTTGTAGAATTATTAGTACGTGTCTTTGTTAAATTTACTTATGAATGAAACACAACATTAAAGTTTCCCTAGATATGCTTTATTTACACAGCCAGATATACATACTTATGTTTAAAAAAGTAAAATACATTGAAATTTAACAGAGGGTAGTTTAACAATATTCTTATTTGATATTCTTGAATGAGAATACCTCTTCTCTTTGCCTTTCATAAAATCACTGAATTGTATTTAATGTGGTTGCTCAAACACAAACACATTCCGTCAAGTGGTGAGCATCGCTATTACTAACTCTCTCGGAAATACTTCAATAACAGCAAAACAAAACAGGCATCAACATGTGTGCAAGTGCACATAAACAAGAAACGAAAGGAACATGAGATAAGAAAGAGAGCTGCCTCTCTGAAAATCTCAATGGAATTGCAATGAATAACTGTTAAGTGTTCTCACACAACCGGCAACGGTTTAATTAACAGGAAGTTAACAGGAGAACTAAAGCCAATTTCACTCCCCAAATAAAATAACGTGCGAATTTACCGTTAGGAGTTGTTTTTGCGACCCTCCATGTGCATCATCAATGGGGTGTTTTGATGTTGTTTTTAAACATTTTTATGGGGTATGGGTGAGGTGTATTCTTGCCTACCTTATGTTGTGAAGTTCAACAATAAAGGTGGTTGTAACTGGTGTTGCAATATGAATGCATATCGCTGAAACATTTGTGGATAAATGGTAGAGGTTTTATTCGTTTCGCTTTGTTTTAGCACATTTCTTTTTGCGTATTGTGCGTCTACATACATTGATTGTCCTTAAAGTTAATAAGACCGTGAGTATCGTTGTAGCGTAACTATGAGTGATTCATTCTTTATAATGATTACACTGTGCAACGGGGTTTTTGCGGTGGGTATACAATAAACTTAAATTTTCGCCATACGTCAAGTTTCTGAGTTAAGACGTGATGAATTTTTGGATTGTCTCCTGATAATGATTGAAAAAACAGCTTTATCTCTCTGTTGAACATTACTGCAGATTTGTTTTGAGATTCCTTGTCATAAATCAAATCAAATGCCGAATCTTTTTGTAGAACATTTTATTTTTTTTTAAATTAATTCATTGCATATCCTATTCGTCCTTTTTTCTTGAACCGTAGTAACTGTAGCACAAGATTAAAGTTTGGCACTTTTTGATGGAGAATTTTGTGACAACTGGCAGGTCGGGCAACAAATGTAGCTAAAATCCTCAAAATACCAAAAGATCGGGAAGTACCGTAAAAACCATGGATCAATATTGACTATTTTGGAAGAGAAATTTTGTAACCACGGGGAACCTCTAAAATCCCCAAAATACCAAAAATCGGGAGATACTGTTATATGGGGATCTACGAGTATGTTGACAAAAAATGGATCTATGTTGACAATTTTTGATGCAAAAGCTTTGTGACGAGGGGGATCTTTAAAAAACAATTACAGGTGGTTCGTTTAAAATTTGTAGCTAAAAACTACACATAAAACCTAACATCGGGAGGTACCGTTATCTATGTTAACCGGATCTATGTTAACAATTTTTGGTGAGGATGTTTTGTGATCTCTGGAAACGTCAAACTTTAAATTACATATAGTTCGGTCAAAAAGTTAGCTAAAATCCTCCAAATACCGAAAATCAGGAGGGCCATATTAAAACATGCACCTCTATGGAACATTTTTAGTGGAGAGGTGTTGCGACCGCTAGGAATCTCAAATGTCAAGTAACCGGTAGATCGGTTAAAAAATGTAGCTAAAATCCTCAACCAACCGATCCTGATCACTGGGAACCTCCAATGCCAAATTATGGATAGTTCATTACAAAATATGAGCCAAAACCAAAATATGCACCTATTGTGACAGTTTTTGGTTGAGATGTTTTATGACCACTGGCAATCTCAAATGTCAAAATACAGGTAATTCGGTCAAAAAATTTAGCTAAAAACCTTAAAATACAGAAAATCGGAAGATATCGTTATATGTAGGCTATACCAAACTATGAACCTATTTTGATCATTTTTGTTTTGTGACCACTAAGAACCTCAAATCTCAAATTGCAGGTAGTTCGGTACAAAATGCAGCTAAAATTCTTAAAATACCTTACGTCTCCGACATCAATCAGTAGTCCCCTCGTATTAAACCTCGGTTATTTTCATTGTTCGTCTATGATCTTCATGTAACAGTGTCCCGTTAACTCTTTTCATATTTTGCACAATTTTACATGTCTTAAAATCTCTTTAGGCGATAACTGTTCTTTCTCTCTTTGTTCTATCGGTGACATCTCTGGATCACTTCCATCACTGTCATCAGCAAATTGTATATCGTCCATTGCTAATGAGGAATATTTGTGTAAGTTACTTGGAGATTTAACAACTAATGTTTTCTTTTCAAATATAAGAACCATACATGGAAGCGGTCCCTAAGGTGGTTTCACCCTCCACTTCTTGGTGGTTTTCTTTTCGTACTCATTGAGGAGTATAGATTCTTCATCATTGTGTCCACCTAAAGACATTAAAGATTTTGATTGTTGCCTTGCGGCTTTCGGTTTCCTTTGGCTCAGATATGGTGTAGATTGTGCGGAGGGCTTTTGAGAATTTAAATAACAATTTTCATTAAACATCGGTTCTGGGGTTTTATTATCATTTTTGTCTGTAGTGTCGGGTATATCATCGAAAGGTGGTACCCATATATAATGCGCTGGATCCATAACTAAAAATGACCCAGGCGCTGCACTAGCATTTGTAACATTATAGTCATAATAATACAGCTCAAACTCCTCTTGATTTCCTAAGTCCACCACCTTTCCTAGGCATTTGTGCTGCATATCGTAGTTAAACTGGCATCAGTTGAGGCATTAGAACAGCAGGTCTATAAAGAAAAGAAGAAGGAAAATAGAAACGAAACAAAGGAAACCAAAACAACAAATATTAGCATAAGTCCCTCCACCCAACCTCCCGAACAAGTTACAACTTACAATTTGTCGCTCCTGCTCCTTGTGAACAATTACAGACTTCAGAGATTGACAGTCGAGTTTCTCTCCCATATATGAATTAGTCATCTTCAAAGTGGCTGCATCATAACGCTCCGAATATTTACTACTTCGCTTGATATTCATTGGTGGGCTTTTACGAGCACATATCGAGGACATTCCTGACGGAAAGTATTACCGAATCCTTGTCACTATCCTTGCTTTTCATACCGGTATTTTTCGGATAATTTTCCTCTTCCTTACAATTTGAAACATCACTGGTTAGATGATTTGTCAAACCTTCTTCCGTAGATGGAGTACGACCGGTGGTGTGCGAAATGATTTCATTCTGCAGTGTAGCTATGGAGTCAGTGCTACCAAGTTCATCAACACAACAAAGAAGAATGTAAGTTTTTTCTTTTTATTTGAAAGTGAGATCCAAATATCTTTGTGATTTTTTCAAGGAAGAATATTTTTTCAAGGACAAACAGTCCGTAAAAACTTGGATTAAAAAAATCATGGACCAACAGCCCTTGAGAACGTGGACTTTTTTAAACAATAATTTTTCAAGGACCAACAGTCTTTGAAAACCTGGATTTTTTAAAGAATTTTTTGTCAAGAAACAATCGTCTTTGAAAAGTATGATTTTTTAAAGAATACTGGTAGTCCTTGAAAACGCTGATTTTTTAAAAATAATATTTTTAGCAAGGCCTTAGAACCCTAAATTGTTTTTAAAAGAGTATTTTTTAATTACCTACAGTCCTTAAAAATGCGGATGTTTTAAAGAATATCTTTTCAAGCACCAACAGAACGTGGTCTTTTTTAAAGAATATTTTTCAAGGACCAACATTCCTTGAGAACGTGGACTTTTTTAAAGAATAATTTTTCAAGGACCAACAGTTTTTTAAAACGTGTTTTTTTAAAGAATATTTTTATACCCTCAGCCTTTAGGCTAAAGAGGGTATTTACACTTTGATACGACCAAAAATGTGCCTCATCGAAATAATGGTTTTAGACCCCAAGTATGTTTGTACGATATCCGTTTCATACAATTTTGAGTAGATCTAGCAATGTCCGTCCGTCTGTCTGTCTGTCTGTCTGTCGGTCTGTCTGGCTGGCTGGGGCGCACGATAACTCTCGAACGGATCAATCGATTCCGTTCAAATTTTGGGTATCGAAATATTTTGTCCATATTCGATTTAAGTTCGAAGATGGGCCATATAGGTCCACTCCTTCAGGCACCTCCCCCACAAATGTTCAAAAATTGTCGCAAAATTTGTGCGCACTATAACCCTTGCAGGGAATAACCGATTTGGTCCATACTTTGCACATCGTGTAATTTCTACCAAACTTAGATGAGGTTCCAATATGGACTCAATCGGTCCACTCCTTCGGGTACCTCCCACACAAAATTTCGGAAAAGTTCAGTTTAGGACCTGGTCTCGAATCGCCTTGGTTTTTGTTTACGCACGTTGTATTCGCTGTCCTCTATACGACGCTGTAAGTTTCATTAGGGGCAAGTCCATACTTCCTGAGGAAATAGCCTGAAAATTACAAAAAAAACCCTATGACACCATGTGTTGTGGTTGGAGCGCAAGATAACTTTCGAACGGATCTGCCGATTCGGTCCAAAATTTGGCTTTCGTAATATTTTGTCCAAACTTAGTTCAAGTTCAAAGATGGATTATATCGGTCCACTCCTTCCGGTACCTCCCCCACAAAAGTTCGAAAATGTTCGGAAAATTTGTGCGCACGATAACTCTTGAAGGAAGTGACCGATTTGGTCATTACTTTGCACATTACGAAATTTCTACCAGACTTAGGTGAAGTTCCAATATGGACTCAATCGGTAAACTCCTTCGAGTACCTCCCACACAAAATTTCGGAAAAGTTCAGTTTAGGACCTGCTCACGAATCGCCTTGGTTTTTGTTGTAACATCTTGTATTCACTGTCCCCTATACGAAGGTACAAGTTTCCTCAGGGGCAAGTCCATACTTCCTCAGAAAATCGCCAGAAATTTGCAAAAAGCCCCTATGACACCTTGTGTAGTGGTTGGAGCGCAAGATAACTCTCGAACAGATCTGTCGATGCGGTCCAAAATTTGGACTTCGTAATATTTTATCAAAACATAGTTTAAATTCGAAGATGGGCTATATCGGTTCACTCCTTCAGGTACCTCCCCCACAAAACTTCAAAAACGTTCGGAAAAATTTTGCGCACGATAACTCTTGAAGGGAGTGACCGATGTAATCTATACTTTGCACATCCTAATATATCTGCCAGATATAGATCAGGTTCGAATATGGACTATATTTGTCTACTCCTTCTGGTACATCTCACACAAAATTTCGGATAAGTTCACTTTAAGACCTACGCTCGAATCACTTTGATTTTTGTTGAAGCGATTTGAATTCGCTACCTCCATTACGACGGTAAAAGTTTGTTCAGGGGCAAGTTCATATTTCTTGGGAAAACAGCCTAAAAGGTGTAAAAAACCCCCACTATAACTCTCGAAGTGTTCAACCGATTTGGTCCAACATTTCTTCTTCGTCATATTATATCCAAATACCGGGCAATACCGGCCAACAACTTTCGGTACTTCTTCCCAATATTTAAAAAATGTCACTACAATGCTAGCACGATATCGCTTGAATGGGTAACCAATTTGGTCCAAACTTTAGATCTCCTAATATTTTATCAAAATTTAGTTTAACTTCTAAAATGGCCCATATCGGTCCTCCCTAAGGGTACTAGCCCTACAAAAGTTCAACATTTGTGTCTTAGTGCAGTTAATTCCTTATCCACATTTTTGTCGGCAAGTACATTCGATCTGTCTGGAGGTAAAAGTTTCGCTTTACATTGGCTGATGGTATATATCTGTCGGCAAAGCCGACTGACACTTTTTTACTTGTTTCAATACCAATCGTCTTTGAACATTATGATTTTTTTAAAGAATACTGGTTGTCTTTGAAAATGCTGATTTTTTTAAAGAATCTTTTTTCAAGAACTAAGATTCCTTGAAACCCTAATTGTTTTAAAAAATTTTTTCAAGGACCAACAGTCCTTGAAGGCGTACATTTATTAAAAGATTGTTTTTTCAAGGCCCCACAGTCCTTGAAATCGTGGATTTTTTAAAGAACACTTATTCAAGGACCAACAATCATAGAAAACGTGGATTTTTTAAGAATATTTTTTAATGGACCAACTGACGTTGAAAACGTTCATTTTTTAAAAGAATATTTTTTTCAAGGACCAACTTTCCATGAATGCGTGGATTTTTTAAAGAATATTTTTTAAGGACCAACAGTCTTTGAGAATACAGGTGGTCCTTGATAACGCTGATTTTTTTGAAAATAATTTTTTTCAAGGACCAAGAGTCCTTGAAACTCTAATTTTTATAGAAGAGAATTTTTTCAAGGACCAACTGTAATTGGAGTCGTAATTTTTTTAAAAAGAATATTTTCTCAAGGACCTGCCGTACTTGAAAACCTGGATTTTTAAGGAATATTTGTTTAAGGACCAACAGTCCCTGAAAACGTGGATTTTTTAAAGAATATTTTTTAAAGGACCAACAATACATAAAAACGTGGATTTTTTAAAGAATATTTTTTAAGGGACCAACAATACATAAAAACGTGGATTTTTTAAAGAATATTTTTAAAGGACCAACAATACATAAAAACGTGGATTTTTTAAAGAATATTTTTTAAAAGAATAAAAACGTAGATTTTTTAAAGAATATTTTTTAAAGGACCAACAATAGATAAAAACGTGGATTTTTTAAAGAATATTTTTTAAAGGACCGACCGTCCTCTTTTAACGAATATGGTCCAACCAGTCCCTAAGAGCGGGGCTGCTCACCTTATGGTTGTGGTTGCCTTAATGTTCATCTCATTGATTTCTGTCTCCCTTGCCAAATTCTCAGCATTTATCGAATGCCTTAACTGATGTTTGGTGCGCATTTTTACCATATAAATAACCTCCGATATGAGCATCATAGTAGACATGGCTCTTAAAGGTGATCTGGCCAGTGAATTCATTGAAGCACGGGATGTATGCAGACGAGAGCCCTCATCACTACGCTTAGTTTTGGTCAGGTGATATTTGCGATGGCGTATCACATATTGGCCCCCATGAAGAAAACATCATTTTATGATAAAGTGAAAGGGGATTCGGAGTCTTGAAACTTACCCAACAAAGCACTTTTCAGAATAATAATACTGGCAAAAGTAATGGCAACTAAGTGGACCAATTTAACTTTGATCTTTAATTTAGGTTTTGGTAAAATTGTTCTATTTTTCGCAGTCAAATCTGTGACTGCCATAACAGGTTTCGACGAGGCGCTTGCAAATTTCCTTAGAACATTGAAACAAATAATCCCCAAATAAGGTTTAACTAATTCATCGCTCTCCCCCACCATATACAGAGACAAAAACACTTAGCAACTAGTTAGCTAAAAAACCACCAGTACATGTTTGCAATGCTGCCACCGCTACCATCATCACCGGCAAAGAATTCCAATAACAATTGAGCTCCGCTGGATTCCACAATAATAGGTGAATTACCATTAGTCTGCGATGCAGTTGCTCCCACAGTATAGCTGGTGCTACCAACAACCCCAATCCCTCCTCCACCACCCTGTAACTCCATAAGTAATGTTGATGATAACACTGCTCAACAAAATTGAAAATGTTGAATGTTTCAGACGAAGTTGCAGTTGTTTCTAGATGAAATCGGCGAGTTATTTTCAAATCCGGTCCCGGTTTTTCTCCATCAGCTCTTGTTTTTGAGATATAGCTCAAAATCGGTTTTTACGAGTTTAACCCAGACTTTCGTTATTTTCGGATTCAAACAAATATTTTTTGTGGGTTTTTCGACATTTATATATTAAGGAGATGTTGTACGCTCGATACAAATCGTTTTTGAAATAGTTATGGTGAGTACATATCAAAAAAATATAGAAAATATACGACGGACCTTGTAAAAATTGCATATTTTGAGTACTTTAAGCTGTAATTACGTCATCGGGGGAAGTCATAGGATCTTCATATGGTACTCCGGATATGCTTAGGATGTCTACTATATAGTCCAGTATTCACATATATAATATAAAGTTCATAGCGCCCATGATTCGGCCATAACCTAAAAATCATCATGAAGACTGCCATTGAAAAGTAAGTGGCTTATGTGGTAATGATATCGCTGGTAAATTATTTCCCTTTAGCAGTCTTCATGGCGATTTTTAGGTTATGGCCGAATCATGGGCGCTATGAACTTTATATTATATATGTGAATACTGGACTATATAGTAGACATCCTAAGCATATCCGGAGTACCATATGAAGATCCTATGACTTCCCCCGATGACGTAATTACAGCTTAAAGTACTCAAAATATGCAATTTTTACAAGGTCCGTCGTATATTTTCTATATTTTTTTGATATATACTCACCATAACTATTTCAAAAACGATTTGTATCGAGCGTACAACATCTCCTTAATATACTAATGTCGAAAAACCCACAAAAAATATTTGTTTGTATCCGAAAATAACGAAAGTCTGGGTTTAACTCGTAAAAACCGATTTTGAGCAATATCTCTAAAACAAGAGCTGATGGAGAAAAACCAGGACCGGATTTGAAAATAACTCGCCGATTTCATCTAGAAACAACCGCAACTTCGGTTGAAACAAAAGTCCTGTTGACCAGTGTAATGATGGTCCATAACGTATTTTGATGTATTGTGTGGCACACGGCAAACGTAGAAAGCTTAACTGCAAAAGCGATTGTCTCTTCACCATCAACCTGAAATGAACAGAGGATAAATGGTGAACGCATGAATGTCGGATGGGTGTTAGTTAAAGGTGGGAGATTTATTTTTTGTGTTCTTGCTCAATGGACAACTCACATTGCCTAGACCTGTGGGGAAAAACAGAAATGTGCGTATGGGTTTCTGCTGGCGATAATGCAGGCTATGTGCCACTATTATTTTCGTCTATGCAGTCGATAACATTTCAATATTGAATTCATCATTCATAGTGTGCGTTAACTTCCGTTGACTGTTTGAATATTCAATGTTTGGGACAGCCACAATCGAATGAATTTGATTCTTAACCCTTATGCGAATGAAAAACCAAACATACCATGAATATTAATAGTAGTAACTTAAAATTTCTGAAAATTTTTTTTCCTAAAAAGGTACCTAAGGGACTAGTGCAAACTATTACTGTAGAGTATTTTCTTCAAGTGTACTAACTCGACGCCTCAACCCAAGCTCTATTTTCCTAAGACGTATCAGTCTTTACTCCTGCCTAGTGTCAGATATGACTATCCGTCAGCAAGGGTTCCGTAAACAGTACAGAATATAACACACATATTAACTAGACTAAACTAGAACCAGAAGAGAGTGAAACCGGGAGTTCCCCAAGGTGGGTTGATATCTTAGATACAAATACGGTTTATGGTAAGCTATGCGGCTCCTATGTAGTCCTCGTATAGAAATGAAGGGCGATGGAATACATACAAAACTATCAGAATACCGCTACAAGAACTGCATGTCATCATCTGCACGAAGGGAGAAAGATTGCTCCAGTACGGAAACACGATAGAAAGCTCTCATTGTAGTTCTCGCTCGGATGTAACTTTAAAATTCATCGTAATCCCCATTTAGTGGATTTTTGTTCGGAAATTTATTTTGCAACTCCAGAGTTTTGTGTGTTTGGGTTTAAATCGATTTAAGTGACATTCAACCACACATGCGTTAAACACAATATTCCCCTGAAATACAGGTGGGAAATACGCAGATGTTATGACGATTAACATACATCTGCTCTATTATGATGAATTTTAATTCCGATTGCAACAGCGAAACAGACATCAACAATTCATGAATCGAATAAGTGTTTTGGTGCGAAAGAGTTTAATGTGTGCAAGTGTTGGTGTTTATTATGCCAACATAGGTGGCAACTAAAGTTAAATGAAACAAGTAATAAATCAGGTATATATCCAGAGCCTATGAGTCAATAACGTTTAAACGATACTAATGTTTATTTAAGGCAGAATGAGAGGACGTGACTATTCTCCATTGCAAATCTTTAATAACTCATATTTAAAAACAAAAATTAAAAAAAGGTTCAATCGGGTTTGCCTAGATCTATGCACACTCAGCACATGTCTGTGAAAAGTTTGATAAAACGGTCTGAAACCAGGCAGTAGACTGACCAAGGCTTACATTTTTAGGACGATTCAACCAAAACAGTCGGCACAGGACCTCAAGCACTATATCCGTTTGAATAGTCCTGAAGCACTTTAGCGAACATATTTATTTAAACTTTTGTGTGAGAAGTCCTGAAGGAGTTGAACGATATAGCCACTCATAGATCTTTATGACCTTTTCCAAGGTTTTACCAGTTTTGACATATAGAAGTTCAAATTGGTAGCATACACTGACTCCATCGCCTGCTTAAAAAACAATGACTAGAATCTTCAAGAAGCAGGCGATGGAGTCAGTGCATTGTCCCAATGTGAACTTCTATATCTCAAAAATGGTAAAATCTAAAAAAAAGTCATAAACCAATCATGTAAAGAATTCTGACAGCTACAACATTTTCTCCAGTCTCATTTCGATAGAACTTGTCTTTTTCAAGTAAAATCCTGAAAACCTAAAAAATCCCTAAAAATTTTCCTTTAACTACTGTCATTATTATTGCTACTGACGCCATCGGAAGTCTGTACTTATCTGGTTAGTTCGTCTGCTTTTTATGTGACAGTGTTCTTTTTATGTTCACAATGGAAAAAATTCCTATTGACATGCGATGCTGTACAAGTATCTCCGCCTGAAGAACACTGCGGAGATACGGTGAAGATCAGCTATTCGAATCTTTCCTTAGCATAGCACTGAAGTTCAAAAAAATTTCCAAACTTTGAGAGCTTCTCCTGCAAAACTCACTATTTAGACTTAGCATACTATTATTTGGAGGTGTGGATATGTTCCCACAACATCCCTGAATGGACAAGGGAGACTTATCTCATATCAATGAGTGCACGCCGATTCATATTGGCTCAATGATATGGGACCTACTTTTTATTGCCGAGTCCGAACGGCGCACAGTGTTGCCGCGTGGACAAAAATCAAAAAATGTGATGTTAACTTTTACATATGTTTATGTTCTTTTCTTACAGTAAACACATCCGATACAACGAATCTGAACGAATTTTGTCAATATATGCGCCCATAATGAAGTTATATATCTTTAAATATGAAAAATATTTCCCAGGTAATCTAAACCGATAATGACATGAAAATTAGACGGCATTTAAAATAGCATTTTCTGAAAAGTTTGTTGATAACACTATGCAACACTGAAAATGCAAACAACTTCTAGTATGCATTTTTTGAAAGTACATATTTAGACTACAAAAACCCTAGTAGAGTTTTGTCCTGTCAGATCCAGTTCGGATTTATGGCCTCATCTAAACCGGGCTAAATCTACACTTTTTTGAATTTATCAGGCCTTTATCTCAGAAAGGAATAGGAATTTTGCCTTGCTGTCTTTAGCAATATTGTAGCCCTAAACTATTAGAACTTATCTTTTAAAAAAACCACATAAGAAAAACTCCATCTAGGGCATCAAAATCTATAAAATATAGAAAATTTTACATAATTGCTGAAATTCTGGTCAGTATCGGCTAAGCTATTGGGAGTTGAACCAAGTCGCCGTTTGCAAAAATCTTCCAAATAATGTTCTCAACAATTCTTCAGAACATTCTGAAACTCTAAAATGCTTACTTCATGTTGTTTCAGCGGTATTTTGTATCATATATTTTAGAACATGTATTTCAAATACAGTTCACACCAACAGTTTTTTCTCGCATTTCGGAATTCACTACATTATTGAAATTTTTATTAAATAGTCGTTGAAAAATTTACTGAAAACAACGGCATAGAGGCATTTTACAACAATGACATGTTCAAGAGTTATGTATTACATTCCAGGGAATATTTTTCCAAAGGAAAATATTCAGAAAAAATTAACGGTTTTGGAGATACGGTGCGAAATTTATAAAAATTGTAGAATTTTTGCATATATTTTGAAATTTGAGGCGATAAATGTAGTTTTTCGAGTTCATTATTTATCCAAATATTTTATTCTTGTCCTTATCTACAAATTTGCTTCAGAGGTCAGAAGAAGATTCGCATTGGTTTCAGAGATACAGCCCTGAATTTCTTTAAAAACTCAATATTTAACCATGTTTAGATGGGGCCATAAAATCCGAACTGGATATGACACAACAAAACCCAACTAGGATTTCTTGTCGCTTGGGTCTGTACTTTCAAAAAATCCTCAGTTCGAATTGTTTGCACAAGATCACCTTAAAAATGTTGCACAGTGTAATCCACGACCATCCAAAAAGTAATTTTAATCTAACAAAATTCTTCAAAAATATTTGTATTTTTCAAAATTAAATTCATTAAAATTAATTTACCTTTCACGGGCAAAGTGGGTACGCAATCCATTTGGACATCAGCCACCGCTCCACAGTGTCACGACCGTGGCCAAAAATGGTAAAAACTAAATACTTCGTTGAACAAATTTATTGATGGGGAGTGATAGAAAACATATTAATTAAGAAGAATCTGAATTTTGATACTGATACGTGAAGTAGTTTTTGCTATATGAGGATTTAAATCCAACAATTTTAGTTAATACGTATTTTTGTGTGTTTTTTTTCTAAAACTAATAAATTATATTATGCGTTAATATTTAAAATTTAAAAGTAACGGTCGCTGCAGAAATGGTTCCTAAGTTCTCTTGGGATGTAATAAACTTGGCTACACCTTTGTTTGCATGTAAATATTAATCATATGGTGTTTACATTTACCCAAACATGTATTACTAAGTTTATTAATTTTCTGAAGCAAATTTTAAATTGAGTGGAGTGGGAAAAAAATTGTACAAAAGTGTATATCGATATTTTTTGCTGTATGAGTAGAAAAAAGTGAGTACTTCAAATATATAAAGGTCCCAGCTGCAGAGGTTTGCAGACGAATGTGTCACTTCTCTTTTTCAGCGACCACCTCACTGAGAGGATACCCCCTTTTTTAACAAATCGTTTTGCGGTGTTGGCTATAGCCCGAAAACGAATGAACCGATCATCATATATTTCTGTGGGCTTATTAAGTACCTAATAGTCTTGCTTTAAAACGAGAGAATTTTTAAAAATATAACTTTTTAAAAAAAATTGTGAACAGCGAAAATCAAAATTCGATTTTTTTACAAAAAATTGACCGTTTTTTGACCACTAATCGGTTAAAAAATTTTTTAAAGGAAATTTCTCATATATAAAGACAAGAGTTTGATATATTCAATATGCTCACAAACAATATGAAGACTAAACACCAAATTTCAGTCATATCGGGTGGATATTGAGGCCACAACACTCAAAACACCGAAAATGAGGAGACACGGTTCTATGGGGGCTATAGGAAGACGAGGACCTATACCGACATATTTCTGGTGGAAGGTTATAAGTCCCCCAACGGAGACTTAATACCAATTTTCAGCCATTTCGGTGTGATAATCAGGCTAAAACCTCCAAAATACCGAAAATCGGGAGGTACCGTCCTATGGGGGCTATATGAAGGCGTGGACCTATGCAGACAAATTTCATGGTGAAGGTATAATGCCCCCTGCGAAGACTAAATACCAAATTTCAGCAATTTCGGTGTAATAATGAGGCTAAAATCTTCAAAATACCGATAATCGGGAGGTACCGTTATATGGGAGCTATATCAAAACGTGGACCTTAGCCCACAATTCTCTGTTGGAATGTTTGATACCTCTGCCGAAGACTAACCACAAAAATGTAATACTTTCGGTTGGTCATTGTGTCTTAAACATTCAAAATACCGAAAATCGGGAGGTACGGTTCTATGGGGGCTATATCAAAACGTGGACCGACCAACCCAAATTTTTGTCCTGAAGATTGTAAGTCAATAATAGGTACGTGTACCAAAATTGATGCACCTACAACAACTCCTTCTATTTTTGGCCACAGTTAATATGGACTCGCGACATAGTGCGCTCCCGATATGGCCTGGGTGACATAGACAAAACAATATTCCACATATTTCTCTGTAAACAGCTCACAATTAAAATAAAGGGAATATTGATTTTTCACCACTCTTTGCTCGGCAATATAATGCAGCGAAGTTGGTGGCTTTAAAGAGGTCATATTTGCTCTCAGCTTGGATATTCATAAAGCACTCCAATTCCCGTGTGAGGATCACATGGAAATATGCTGCGGGCAATAACATTGAAAACATATTTCTCAGTCTAATCGACGGAGAGAAATCTCCTAGGTACTGGTATCATCGGCCTTAACTCCACCGCTTATTTTCCAGCCAAGCCGAAGAGGTCAGATGATAATTTAAACGACTTTTGCTTTGGAAACCCCCGCACTTGTTCGGCAAAGAGAATACTTGATTTAGTGATGTTCTCAGGCATAAGTTGAGAGCAATGACGTTCCTTTCCGCAATAGATAAGTTCGGGATATGTTGTCAAACGTACTGGACTAACAATCATTTCAACACTGGGCCATCGTACATCCAGAGTTTTGGTTGTTGTCGTCGATGACATGGTGGATGAAATTTCGCTCGTAGTATTGGAGGGAGTTTTATTATAATTTTAATATTGGACATTAATTGCATTTCATATAGGCCACCCCACATAAAGGCCTGACATGGTACAGCCACCTGCGTAACATTATGCCGTGGATCGGGATAGACTCGTATATTTTGCACAATTTCTTTACGTTTGCGTTGTATAACTATGGTGTCATTGGTAGGTGTTGCATGAGTAGAAGAAATTGTGGCTGTGGGGGTTGTGGCATCTGTTACCGTAATCGTTGGTGTCACTGCATCATCTTCGTCAATGTATTTACTAATGACTAGGGTATTTGTAATGAAATTCTCCGACTTCAGAATGAACTTCGCTAGATGCTACCTCGTTATTGGTGCTACGTGATGTTGTGGATATTCCATCCTGCTGCCTTGTTTTATTCTTAGATTTGCCTCTTATAGTGGCATCTGACGAGAATTGTATCTGTATGTGTAGATCTCCACTCAACGCCGTAAAGTGCTTGGAGTCATAAGACGACCCTATCGTATTGCCAACACGTGACCTTTTTGTTGTTTTGGTTTTGTAAAGATTTCATAGTGGCAGAATTCATTGATGAAATGGACATTTTCCATTGTCAATATTAAAGTGTTGGTAAGCCACAGAGGAGGAGGAGCATGAAAGGAGACAGAAGAGAAACCAAAAAATGTTAGGTTAAAATTATTGAGATATACTTACACACTGCATAACGGAGTCATAAAAACTGCGAATAGTATAAAAAGAGGATTAAAACATGAGAGGATATAACTTTTGCGACGAGAACGAACAAAAAGAAACAATACATTTGCGATACCCAATCTACTTCATCCACCCTAAACAACACCAACAAAAAAGGGTTGTGAAATAATTAATTTAATCTCAGTTTTCGGTTTACCTTGCCTTCTTTCCAATAAACAGAAAAGAGGTAATTTAGATAAATCTTTAATGCAATTTTTGCAACTGTAATTTAATATCTTTATTATTTTTCTAAGAATAAAATGTTGGTATTGAGATAAAAGTATCCTTAAAACTCACAACAAAGTAACAACAACATACATTTCATTTCTCATTGAGTGTGAGAAAGTTAATCAACAAATCTATGTCAACTGTTGAGGATGTTCCTAAGATGAATGGTGCAATAAATTGATGACTTGAAGCTAACATGCAACCCTTTCCTAAAGGTTGAATTAAGGTCATTATATTGAGTTATAAATCAGACAATTTGTAATCTAATATATTTTTTAAGGAAGAAACAATAACGATTGGAGATCTGAGGAAAATCAGAAGGTGAATACGACAAACATAAAGGAAAGGGATCAAGGGGTCTAATGACACATGTCGGAAAAGTTAAAGAGAGAAGGCTATTATATGGAGGCACTACATTATAATGAAATTAGTCTGTAGAGCTATGATTTGCCGAAAAATAAAACAACAAGTGGCAAGATTGTTGTATGCGCAGGTCATCTTTTACCAGAAATCACACTGATCAAGTTTTAATAGTCCATAAAAAATGTGGTTGATGTTTGATGAGACATTGCGCTTTACTTCAGTCACTTCTTGTTAAGATTTTTAATTTTGCAGAAAAATCGAAAAACTCAAAAATCCAATAAAGTGAAACTTTTTTGTACACATGAGATCGATGAAGACTTTTATTGATTTTTTTTTATTTTATTATTATTGTTATTTTTGATGATCCAAATAACTTAACATTCTGAGCCGATTTATATATGTACTGACGGATGTTTGTCCATGTATTTCTGTAATCAAAGTACCGAGAATTGATGACGGTCATGTCTTATTCAAAGAACGAACGTTATTGGTTTTGGTGAGAATCGGTCCAATATACATACATATATGGCTGGAGCGCACAATAACCCTCGAACATATGATTTGGTCCAAAATTTGACCTTCGTTATATTTTGTCCAAACTCAGTTTAAGTACTAGGATGAGCCATATGGTCCACTCTTTCACGCACCTCCGCCACCAAAGTTAAAAAAATGATCGGAGAAATTGTGCACACGATAACTCTTGACGGGAGTAACCGAATTGGTCATACTTTGCATATGGTAATATTTCTTCCAGGGTTCGAATATAGACTACATCGGTACACTGCTTCTGGTAACTCCCTCACAAAGAAAGTTTATCTTAAGAGCTTCTCTCGGATCGTTCTGTTTAGCTTGTTGTCCTCGCGGCACCCTTTACGACGGCAATTTTTTTCGGGGGATAAGTTCATACTTTCTGAGATAATGACCAAAAAGCTCCAAGAAAACTAGACGGCAACAACTAAAATAGCAAATTCGCAATATAATTCTCGCAGGGAGTTTTTGAGTGATCCAAACTTTGCGCATCGCTTATTAAGATTTCAATTGTTATTGTTCAAATTTAATAACTTGCTCGAAAGCATTACGATTTAACTTAAATTTAAATACCTATTGTAATTGTTTTAATTTTATGTATACGTATACATACATACATACATATTTATGTATCTGTGTCCTTGAGCCATCAATCACATTCTCCCCTCAAATAATATTATTGATTACCGAACATAAAGACCTATATTATTCCAAGATGCAAGAACACACACACGCTCAAAATTTCGTTGTTCGAATATTCCATTGCCTTTAAGTCGTATTAATATCCTCGGAATTCCCGCTTATTAATTACAAGCTCTTATGTCACTGGAATCCTTGAGCACATTATTGTCCGAAATCAATAATTTTGTGGATATTATTTATATACATCCTTCCTTCCCTCCCTCCATTTCACGTATTCATTTAATATATTACAAGTGACAGCTGCCAATAAAGAACTTTCGCAATTAGAGCAAAATTGCGTTTAATTAAAAATCGTTATTTAAAGATTTATCTTCTTCTTTCGCTAGGATGTACAATACAAGTCAAATCAATTGAATTCAAAGAAAATTACAACAATAGCAACATAAGCACAAGAGAGTATGTAAACAATTGTGAAGAAATTTAATCAAAATGAAGCCGATAATATGTCACGGAATATTGAAAGGCGTTTAAACGTATGGCATGTGTGACAAAAGATGTCAGTGTGAGTGCATGGCTGAATTGCAGATAAATTAATTCATTATGTGGTTAGTTACTTATGGAGGCGTCCAAGTGTGAATTCCAATAGCTTATTAAAATATATTATTAAAGAATCCATGATATTATTCATCAAATTTTTTTTTTTTAAACTGTCACATTTATTAGTATGTTGCTCTTGAAAATTTTTCTAAAATAAAAATTCAGGTTTGTTTGTTTTATTATTTATTCTTGGGTCAAATTTAGTAACTCAAATTTCACCCTCTTCCTGTCAACCGATTAACCTGAAATTTTGTATACACTTTGGATTTTGGTGACAATACAATTATGTTTATTCATTATCATTATAAATTCAACATGGCCGCCGCTACAAAATGGCGGATAACGTAGGTTTTATCAATCTCAACAATATGGGTATCAAATGAAAGGGCTCAACCAGTAGAATACAATGTACTATATAAAATTAAAATCCAAGATGGCGGCCTCTACAAAATGGCGGATGACTTAGGTTTTATCAATCCTTTGCAAACACGATTTACTTTCACGGTACAATAACAACATATCTTACACGTCAAAACAAGCCAGATGCTGAATTTATAAATATGTCATTGAAACAAAACATAATAGCTTTAAGTATTTCATATTATGTTCATTTTAAACTTGTATGAGATTAAAAAAAAAAGACTCAATAAACTTGAATTGAATTGAATTGAAAAATTGCTCTTGAAAATTTTTCTAAAATAAAAATTCAGGTTTAGTGGGCTAAGATCATAAAATCCTAAATCTTCTCTGCCTTTCCCGAAAGCAAAATAAGCAAGTATATACCCTCCACCACGAGTTCTATTGAAGTAAAATGGAATAATTAGTTTCCTTTCGTGTATGAAGAAGACTTAATACTAAATTTCAGCAATTTCGGTAAAACAATGTGAGAAACCATTCTATGGGGGCTATTTCAAAACGTCGATCTATACCGACAAATTTCTGACGGAAAGTTTTTAGACTCAAAGAAGACTAAATATCAAATTTCCTATATTTCGGTAAGAGAATGTGGCTTAAACTTAAAAAATAATCAAAATCAAGAAGTACGCTTCTATGGGGATATAGGAAGACGTGGACCTATACTGATAATACTCTTCTGGAATATTTTATAACTCTTGGAAGACTAAATAACGAATTTCAGCCATTTCGGTGGGATATTGAAGTCACAATCTTCAGTATTATGAAAATCGGGAGGTACCGTTCTAAGGGGGCTATATCGAAACGTGGACCTATACCGACGAATTTTAGTCGGAAATGGGGCAATATGAAAGCGTGGACTTGTACAGACAAATTTCTGGCGAACAGTTTTATATGACATTGAAGACTAAATACCAAATTTCAGCCATTTTGGTGGAATATTGAAGCCATAACCTTCAAAATACGGAAAATCGGGAGGTACCTTTCCATGGGGGGCTATATGAAGGCGTGGACCTATACCGACAAATTTAAAGGGGAAGTTTGAGTACCCGCAACTAAGTCTAAATACCAAATTTCAGCCATTTCGGTGGAATGTTGAGGCCACAACGTTCAAAATACCGAGAATCGGGAAGTACCGTTCTATGGGGGCTATATGAAGGCATGGACCAATACCGACAAAGTTCTGGGGGAAAGTTTTATACGACCAACGTAGACTAAGTACCAAATTTCAGCCATTTCGGTGTGATAATGAAGCTAAAACCTTCAAAATACAGAAAATCGGGAGGTACCGTTCTATGGGGGCTATATGAAGGTGTGAACCGATACCGAAGAAGACTATGTACCAAATTTCAGCCATTTTGGTAGGATAATGAAGCTAAAGCCTTAAAAATACCGAAAATCGGAAGGTACCGGGCCGGGCCGAACTTGTTATGCCCTCCACCACGAGTTCTATTGAAGTAAAATGGAATAATTAGTTTCCTTTCGTGTATGAAGAAGACTTAATACTAAATTTCAGCAATTTCGGTAAAACAATGTGAGGCACCATTCTATGGGGGCTATATCAAAACGTGGACCGATATATCCCATTTTCAATACCTACCATCCTGCAAGTAGTAAAAACTTCTGTACCAAATATTGACTCTCTAATGGCCGTTATGCAAAGTGTTGAAGTTATCTCATGATGTACTATTTTAATTCCATTTCAGTGACTATATTTAACAGAAATAAATATTTATACCACCGTGGTGCAATGGTATGCACACCCTCCTTGCACACATAAGGTCGTGGGTTCCATTCCCCGGCCAGGCAACATCAAAACACTTTTCAACGGTGGCAAAATACCCCTCAGTAATGTTGGCGACATTTCCTGAGTATTTCAGCCATGTAAAACTTCTCCACAAAAGTGGTGTCTTAGACACGCCGTTCGGACTCGGCGATAAACTGTAGGTCCCATATCATTGAGCTAATATGAATCGGGGTGCACTCATTGATATGAGAGAAGTCTCCCTTGTCCCTCATGGGATGTTTGTAGAACAATTAGTTTTAGTAAATATTGACATTCGATAATAAAATAATTATCCAATCGACAACAATATGCCACTTGTCAAAAAGCATTAACGACAACACTGGTGATGATTAAGTTGAAACATTCTCCTTAAGCCATGGCTGCGAAGGAGATGTTGTTTTTGGTGGGTAGGTGGCACTATATTCCGTGGAAGGATAACAATTACAAACTATTGTTATTGTTGATGATGTACTTGATGTCGATAACTGTGTAGGATGAATTGTTGGCACATTACAGTAATAGTTAGCAGCAGTTGATAAGTTGGGTGATTGTGATGATACTGAGGCCGTTGATAATAATTGTCCTGATTTTACTTTTGTTGTTCTTATTGAAGAAGCTTTTAATATTGCGATGAATGTGCTATTGTTTAGCATATAATCGCACATTTCAAAACGCAGCGCGTACTTTTCGGAACAATATGCCTTTCAATTTTACCTTTTAGTGACATTTGAAAACAAAATTTATGCTATTTTTGTTGCTATTCCACATTTTCTCGATCACCAAGGGAGACTTCTCTCATATCAATGAGTGCACCCCGATTCATATTAGCTCAATGATAGGGGACCTACTCTTTATTGCCGAGTCCGAACGGCGTGTCTTACGACACCACTTTTTAGAGAAGTTTTACATGGCTGAAATACTCAGGAAATGTCGCCAACATTACTGAGGGGTATTTTGTCACCGTTGAAAATTTTTGATGTTGCCTGGTCGGGGCATCGAACCCACGACCTTCTGCGTGCAAGGCGGGTGTGCATACCATTGCACTACGGTGGCACCCAACCAATCTTGTTGTTAAGAAAACAAAAATCTACTAAAGGCCGGCTATTGTCTTTGCCTAAAGTATAGGGCAGTGTTTTTCCGGAAGTGTTATCTTTGTTTTTGTTTTGTTATTATTAGGGTGTTTGTGAGAGTGATAATGTTCAAGGTGGTTCTCTGTTTTCTATTCTCAAACTTGTTCCAATTTTGATGTTGATTTTCTCTTAATCATCGTGGATATTTATTAATATATTAATTATATTTCTCTCACTCTATCTTTTCTTTCAGTTGTTCGCTCTCGCGCTCATTCAAGGACTTGCTCTAGGAGTATTTCGTATTTTAGTCAATTTCTTCTCCAATTCGAATTGCATTTAATCATTAAAAGTACAATAACGTTCCATAGAATGTGGGATGATTTTAAGATTTTATGTTTTTTATTCTTTAACTTTTTTGTGGCATTGTTTTTTATGTCTTTCGGTAGCTGAGTTAATGTGATTTTAACTCATGGTACTAACGTCCAATTGCATGGCTTTGAAGTGCTTGAATGGTTGTTGGGTCGAATGCATTTGTAGCGATTGAATTTCTTTATGTTTCCGTTCGGTTGGTTGTTTGTTTCTCATGTTTCCATTTGACAGTTCTGAGCTATTTATTTAATTCAGGAAATGTTACGGCAACATGTCAACGAGTTGAACACACAAAAAAACGCAGCATCATATCTGCAAAGAACAAAGTAGAAGAGAAGAGGAAAACATCAGTTTTTGGCACAAGCGGAAAATGGAATAAATATCCTTTTATTAAATGTTTCTATGCACATAGCATACAAAACCAAAGAAAAAATGGAAATTGAATTCGCAACGATTGTATTTTATTATTTTAATTTTTCACAAGCATCCGCTGTTTCCGTTGATATTTTCCGTATTTTTTTTCTATCAAGCTTTTTTATTTATTAATTTTATAGTAATTTCCGTTCTCAGCCAGCAGCAAAATGAAGAGATTTAGTTTCACAAGATATACAAAGCAACAAACAAAAACTTGAAAATGTAAAAAAATCTAAACCATAGACAGAAGACCGCTTCAAAGTATGTCATACAGAGGGAAGACAACCTTCAAGAGGTCTTTAACAGATAGAAGACTCGGAAAAGAAAAATTTTTTATAAAAAACCCCTTTAGGTGATCTTCTGAGGATAGAATACTTCTCCAAGAAGCCTTCTATAGATGGGAGACACCAACCTTCAAGAAGTCCTCTATATATAGAACAGATAACCCTTCAAAAGGTTTTCTATATACGAAGACCCTATCAAGAGGTCTATCATAAATATGTAGAAGACCCCTTCAAGATATGAACACTTTTAAAATATCTTTTATCTATAGAAGACCACCTTTTAGACAGAAGACCCCTTCAAATGGAGTTTTGCGGACAGATGAACCCCTGGAAGAGGTCTTCTTTTGAAAAAATACCTTTTTAAGAGATATTCGTATGGTAAAAGACGCCTCCTGCCTATATTAAACATTGCTTTAGACAGAACATCCTTTCCAAAGATACTCTACAAACCGATGACTCCTTCAAAGAGTGAGTATAAAAGACAACTAAGTGTTCTATTAAAAGTAAGCACCACTTAGAGACCTCCGATATATTAAAACCAACTTCAAGGGAAATACACCCCATGTCCAGGAAGCCTTCACACAGAAATATGTCTAAAGCTTAAGTGTATGCCCGTTAGGACATGTTGTTTTCAACATGTTCTTTCAGTTTTTTTTTCATAGACTATGCGAACGTTAGTATATTTTTTTTCGTTTTTTTGAATAAATTAGGATAAGTCCTTTCATTAGGCAGATTTGTTTGACTTCGCCATATGTCCAGGGTATAGCGGTTCCAAGACTCATTAAATTTTTATACCTTTCACCATAGTATGGATAAGAAATTAAGTTGGATTTCCTGTTTGTAACACATCGAACTAATCATTTGAAAGCATGTAAAGTATATATGGGGACTTCTGAGTGAAATCGGACATTTTTCAAAATTAGGTTTTTGATTTCCTTTATTTTTGCTTTGGCGATGCTGCTCATCAGCAAAACATTTTAGTATATCTTCAGATTTTTTTTTTTTGACTAACGGTTCCAGAGATATCGCGACTTGAAAAAGTCAAATTCTGTACAAATTATGTGAAAAGAAATTCTAATAACTTCTTTAATATTGGTCCAATTTGAAAAAAAAAAACTTTTTTGTATGTTTTGTTGTTTTATCAGCTATCTAATCAAAAATAAAACAAAATTTTGAACAGAGGGCTTGGATGCAGTTTTCGCGATTAAATATTTAAAATCAATTTTTTAACAATTATTGACCCCTTCGATTTTCTTGAAAGTTTTCTTTGATGAACTACGAACAATTAAAAATTTTTTAAAGTTAATTTAAAATGTTTTTCCTATATACCACTGTGCAAAATATGTTATTTTACCAAAAACATAATACTTTTAATTTATTTATATTTGTTTTGTTGTTTCATTTATGAATTCAACTTAATCGTCTTAAAAACTTCTTTATTTTGCGATTTTAAGAATGGTTTAGAAATTAGTGTACCAACATTGGTTTGTATTACCGATGAAGTTTTTTTTTTGTGACCGCGATAGGTTTAAACATTACATATTTCATATTCAAATCCTTTTTCGTATTTAAATAATCATCTTCTGACGAAAATATCCCTTTAATATTTGGTAAATTATTTGGCTCGGATGCTCAGTCATACAATTCTCGAGATGTAGTTATTTGATCATCAGTTTAGTTAGTTTATTGTCCGGCTGCCACAATAATTGCTAATTCATTTTCAAAATCGAAAAATAATTCCGCTTTTACAATGTTAAGATAAATTCCTAAATAAAACAACAAAACAAATGTTAAACAAGTAAAAAGTCGTTAAGTTCGGCCGGGCCTCCGCTATTGCTTAAATTACACTGTGAACACAAATGTTGGGACAGAGATAATTCCTTTTGGAGATGAAAGCCCTTGGTTTGTGTATATTAAAAACCCCGAAGGACAAATGCGCCGTGATTCGAACTTCCGCGTTATGGCGTGATGAAGTTTTTGCAAGAGACCCTGTAAGCTATCATGAATTAGCATTATATCTTTGTTTGTTGTTTTTGTAGAGCACTTAAGCAACAGTAAACAAAGATATAACGCTAATTCCTGATGGCCCACAGGGTCTCTAACAAAAATGTCATCACGCCATAAGGCGGAAGTTCGACTCACGGCGGATCTGTCCTTCGGGGTTCATAATATACTCACCAAGGCCTTTCTTCCCCAAGAGGAATTTTCCGTGCACCAGCCTTTCACCTCCATTTTGTTGCACAGTGTTGTCTGACCTAATCTAAAAAAATGTGTTCAGCTAGGTGAAAGGCACCACCTACGGGGCTATATCAAAGAGCCAACCTATCATTAAATTTTTTGGCGGAAAAGTTTTATAGCTGCAGGGAACATCAAGAGTCAAATAGAGGGTAGTTTCATCAAAACAATGTAGACCCTCAAAAATGGACCCATGTTGACGAATTTTAGTGAAGAAATTTCGTGACCACTGAAAATTCCCGAAAAACGGGAGGTACAGTTATATGGGGGGATATACCAAAACATGGTCCTATATTGACGATTATTTTTGAATAGACAAAATTGTAGCTAAAATTCTCAAAATACCGATCATTACAGCTACTTATGTTGACGATGCTTGGTGGAGATATTTCATGACTACTGAGAACCTCAAATGGCAAATTACAGCTAGTTCGGTTAAAAATTTTAGCTAAAATTCTCAAAATACCGAAAATCGGGAGGTACCGTTATATGGGGGCTATACCAAAACATGGACCTATGTTGACGATGTTTGGTGGAGATGTTTCATGACCACTGAGAACCTCAAATGTCAAATTGCAGATATTTCGGTTACAAATTGTGGCTAAAATTCTCAAAATACAGAAAATGGGGAGGTACCGTTATATGGGAGCTATACCAAAACATGGACCTATGTTGACAATGCTAGGTGGATATATTTCATGACCACTGAGAACCTCAAATGTCAAATTGCAGATATTTCGGTTACAAATTGTGGCTAAAATTCTCAAAATACCGAAAATCGGGAGGTACCGTTATATGGGAGCTATACCAAAAGATGGACCTATGCCCATATCCTTTGGGATATAAGTTTGTTGATCACTAGGAACCCTAAGTGCCAAATTATAGCTAATTCGGTCTGAAAATGTGGCGAAGAACGTCAAAATACCTCAAATCCGGAGGTACCGTTATATGGGGGCTATACCAAAAAGTGGACCGATATAGCCCATCTTCGAACTTGACGGGAGGTACCGTTATATGGGGGGATATACCAAAACATGGACCTATATTGACGATTATTTTTGAATAGACAAAATTGTAGCTAAAATTCTCAAAATACCGATCATTACAGCTGCCTATGTTGACGATGCTTGGTGGAGATATTTCATGACTACTGAGAACCTCAAATGGCAAATTACAGCTAGTTCGGTTAAAAATTTTAGCTAAAATTCTCAAAATACCGAAAATCGGGAGGTACCGTTATATGGGGGCTATACCAAAACATGGACCTATGTTGACGATGTTTGGTGGAGATGTTTCATGACCACTGAGAACCTCAAATGTCAAATTGCACATATTTCGGTTACAAATTGTGGCTAAAATTCTCAAAATACCGAAAATCGGGAGGTACCGTTATATGGGAGCTATACCAAAACATGGACCTATGTTGACAATGCTTGGTGGATATATTTCATGACCACTGAGAACCTCAAGTGGCAAATTACAGCTAGTTCGGTTAAAATTTTAGCTAAAATTTACAAAATACCGAAAATCGGGAGGTACCGTTATATGGGGGCTATACCAAAACATGAACATATGTTGACGATGTTTGGTGGAGATATTTCATGACCACTGAGAACCTCAAATGTCAAATTGCAGTTATTTCGGTTACAAATTGTGGGTAAAATTCTCAAAATACCGAAAATCGGAAGGTACCGTTATATGGGAGCTATACGAAAACATGGACCTATGTTGACAATGCTTGGTGGATATATTTCATGACCACTGAGAACCTCAAGTGGCAAATTACAGCTAGTTCGGTTAAAAATTTTAGCTAAAATTCTCAAAATACCGAAAATCGGGAGGTACCGTTATATGGGGGCTATACCAAAACATGGACCTATGTTGACAATGCTTGGTGGATATATTTCATGACCACTGAGAACCTCAAGTGGCAAATTACAGCTAGTTCGGTTAAAAATTTTAGTAAAATTCTCAAAATACCGAAAATCGGGAGGTACCGTTATATGGGGGCTATACCAAAACATGGACCTATGTTGACGATGTTTGGTGGAGATGTTTCATGACCACTGAGAACCTCAAATGTCAAATTGCAGATATTTCGGTTACAAATTGTGGCTAAAGTTCTCAAAATACCGAAGATCGGGAGGTACTGTTTTATGGGAGCTATACCAAAAAATGGACCTATGCCCATATCCTATGCCCTATTCGGTCTGAAAATGTGGCGAAGAACGTCAAAATACCTCAAATCCGGAGGTACCGTTATATGGGGGCTATACCAAAAAGTGGACCGATATAGCCCATCTTCGAACTTGACCTGCCTATGGAAAAAAGACCCTCGGGTGCAAAATTTCAGCACTCTATCTCAATTATTGCGGACGCTAGATTGATTACAACAGACGGACAGACGGACAGACGGACATGGCTAGATCGTCTTAGAATTTTATCCTGATCAAGAATATATATACTTTATAGGGTCGCAAATAATTAGTTCGATGCGTTACAAACAGAATGACAAACTTAATATACCCTCCATACTATGGTGGAGGGTATAAAAAGTCATTTTTAATTTTTTTTTGGTAAAATAACAAATGTTTCACATTTATTAAAAGAAAAATTGTATTGACAAATTTTACAAAATTAAGCAAAAATAGTAATCATTCGAATCCCACTACCAAATAGGACTTAAAATTTTTGTAATTGATAATAATTGTAACACAGGAAAATTTCAGGGTCAATCGTTGTTAAAAATTGATTTTAAACATTTATGGTCTGTTTCTCTAAAACGATTCAAACGAATACAAATTCGTTCAAACTGCTACCAAACTTCTGTTTTTTGAAAAATATTTCAATTGTTTTTATTTTCAATCAAACAAATATTTTCTACAACAACACGAGTTTGGTAGTAATTCGAACGAATTTGAATTCGAATCGTCTTAGAGAAACATGCCATTAATCGCAAAAATTGCATCCAAGCTTATTGTGCATTTTTTTAATTTTTATTAAATAGCTGATAAAACAACAAAACATGCAAAAAAGATTTTTCAAATTGGATCAATATTAGAGAAGTTATTCTTTTACAGAATTCGACTTTTTCAAGGCGCTATATCTCTGGAGCCTTTCGTCAAAAAATCTGAAAAAAATCAAAAATAAAGAAATCAAAAACCTCATTTTGAATAAGTGTACGATTTCACTCAGAAATCCCCATATATACATGATCAGGGTAAACTTCTAAGATGATCTGTCCGTCCGTCTGTTGTAATCACTCTAGCGTTCGCAATAATTGAGATAGAATGCTAAAATGTTTAACCCGCGTGTTTTTTTTTCATAGGCAAATCAAGTTTGAAGATAAGCTTTATAGGTCCACGTTTTGGTATAGTGCCCCATATAACGGTACCACCCGATTTAAGGTATTTTGAGGATTTTAGCTATATTTTTAAACCGAACTAGCTGAAATTTTACATTTGAGGTTTCCAATTGCCAAGAAATTTATTCACTAAAAATTATCAAGGTAGGTTTATGTTTTGGTATAGCCCCCGATTTAAATTATTTTGAGGCTTTTAGCTACATTTTTGACTACATTAGCTGCAATTTTATATTTGAGGTTCTCGATGACCAAAAAACTTCTACACTAAAAATTGCGAAGATAGGTCCACTTTTTAGAAACCTCGTTTTAGAGTAGCTCTCATATAAGGGTACCTTCCAATTGTCGGTATTTTGAGGATTTTAGCTAAAATTTTTAACCAAACTAGCTGACATTTGAAGTTTTCAGTGGTCACGAAACTTCTCCACCAAAAATCAATCGTTAACATAGTACCACGTGTAGGTATAGCCTAGAGTTGGGCAATCTCGTTCAATTGAACGATCCGGGCCACTGTCCTCATTCAAAGTCGGATGAGTAACATCTTAAAAACCAACGTGTGAAATTAAGTATGCGCACTTTTGCCAAAGAAATTACTGGTGTCCATTTAACGAGATAGTGATCCGGATCGTTCAATTGAACGAGATTGCCCAACTCTAGTATAGCCCCCATGTAACAATATCCCAATTTTCGGTATTTTGCGGTTTTTAGGTACAAATTTTACTGAACTTGCTGCATTTGATACTTGAGTTTTTCATAGGTCTATGTTTTGGAATAACCCCAATATAACAGCACTTCCAGATTTTCAGTATTTTTAAGATTTTAGCAACAATTTTTGACAGAACTAGCTGAAAATTGACATTTGAGGTTCCCAGTTGTCCCGCAACTTCTCCACCAAAAGTCGTCCCAAAATCTATATTTTTTGTATAGCCCCTATAGAACCTCTCAATTTTCCGTATTTTGAGGATTTTAGCTACAATTTTTAAACGAACTAGCTGTAATTTGACATTTGAAGTTCTCGAAGCTCCTCGACCAAAAATCGTTCATAACGCTCCATCTTTTGGTATATCCCCCATACAAAGGTACCAACAGATTGAACAAATTTTAGATAGAAATTAAGTATTTGGGTTATCGAACGATTTTTGCACCTAACAAGAAACGAATTATTCCATTTTAATTCAGAATATTTTATGGTGGAGAGTATAAAAAATTCGGCCAGGACGAACTTAATGTTTTTACTTGTTAATTTTTTATTTAAGTTTTCATATTTTCAGCAGCAAAAGGACGAAATATGTAATGCTAAGAAACGAAATGTAAAAAAAAGGTTTCTACATTAACGCTGTTCGATATGTTAGATGAATATTTAGGGTCAATCCCCGCTGATGTTTATTGAGAAGGGCTTACTTCCCTAGATAACGAACCCAAAGTCTCGATGTCAAACAGGACAATTTTTCGGCTTTAACTAACGATTCAGTATCAAATGAAGTTTATGACAAGGACAATCACGTATATTGCCCCAAACCTTGCGCGTTGTAAATGTTTTCCAAGCGTACATCAAGTTCCTAGCAGGTCTATATCGTACAACACCTTCGAGTAGCTCTCCCATACATATGTGTTCAAATATTTTTGCTGTAGCAGAAGTTCAGTGCTGTTCGACTATCGTTTTGGAATTTTTATCGAAAGTAATAATTGTAAAAACGAATGAAACATTGATTATGCGCAATTGTTTGAATAATTGGGATTTTTAATAGAATAATTAAGGTCACTGTTTCTGGAAACTCCCCCACAAATTGCAAAATACATACTTCAGTTTATTGTCTGGTTTTGGATTGCTTTGCTTTTTATCGCCAGCAAAGCTAGTTAACAACAATAGTAACCTGAATGTTCCATATTCCCTGGCCAAACAAAATCCGTAATATGATGTTCCCTCCCCCCTTCTGTACACCCTCTTGCATTGGAAACCAAAAAATGTGTGCATATTTGACTTTGGAAGTATAATTTTATTTATTTGTTTGCTGACTGGCTGTCATACTGTCTAAAGGGGGCTGGAAGCGGCATAACTGAATAAATGGTTGCAAATCCCACAGACTGACTGACATTGCAGTCAACAAGAGCTACTGTCCTATTTTCGTTTTTTGAGCATATCCTTACTTGTTTTTACTTACTCCCCTCAATGTAAATCATTCCGCAATGTGTTTCTGCTTGGATTGGAATGATTTAGTTTTTTTTTGCAGTCCTCCTCTAGCTGTTGTTGCTTACATAAAAAATGTATTAAATTTCTTTCCAAATATTGTGAACACACAGGCAACGTAAAAGTTGCAGTTTTTGGGTTTGCCTCTGTTATTCATCCGCTGAAGGTCTACACTGGCTTCACATATTTGGTTGTTTATCCGTCTGGTCTGCTTAAGGATTTGTATGCATAAAATCTACAGTTTAAAAAAACGAAACACAAACAAGTTTCAATTACATTTATGGAATTAAATTGAAATCCAATTAAATTGGAAGTTTCAATTTGTTCATGTTGCAATAGCTAGAAATATAATCGTCGTCATCAGCAACGACGTTGTAGATTTCTCATTTAGCGATTCAAAGAAATCTTATAAGAATTTAATTTTTTGTCAGTCCTCTTAGAGGTATCTATATTTTCTTCGTTTCTACCCTTCGCCGTTTGAGTTATTTTGTTAATTTATTTTAAACAAGTTGCTTTATTTTTTCGGAAGGGCCATACTTCACTTGTCGTCCATCCTTTATGGCTCGTAAAGGCCGTCTTTGTTAGGTTTGCTAATCAAGTGCTTAACTAAAATTTCAGGCAATGTTATGGTGCGAAGATTTTCTTCTTTGCTCTATTTTATTCTGTGCAATGGCATAGGACAGCCATGAACAACATGATAAGCAGATTGCCGTATAATTAAATGAAGGCTATTAAGCCATTATGTACCAATGTAATCTTTCTGATTTTGCGTTAAATAAGGAAAATTGGTTTACCTAACTTTCGAGGTGTAAAATAGCCTTAATCGAGATTTCTAATAAATTATTATAATATTATCCAAAGTCTAGTAGATCAAACCACCAATATTTAAAGAATATTTTTGGGAAGGAAAGGACAAGTACGGACTAGTTTAATTACAGTTCTTGTAGTCCCTTATTTTTTACCAGAACGGCGAAAATATTGTCTTATGTGTATGAGGCCTAAAAGCTTTAATCTCGGAGTTATACAGAAACATTTTCCAGGTTGGTTGTACAAACAAATGGGGACTTATGAAAGGAAATATTTAAGAATTATCACACCATTGAACAGGGATTTTTATACCCTCCACCATATGGAGGGTATAATTATATTTGTCATTCCGTTTGTAACACATCGAAATATTCGTCGGAGACCCTTAAAAGTCTATATATATTTGATCAGCATAGAATTCTATGTCGATTTGACCATGTCCGTCTGTCTGTTGAAATCAAGATACAGCTCGCAATTTTAAAGACAGAGAGTCAAAATTTGGTACAGAAGTTTTTATTACTTGCAGGATGGTTGGTATTGAAAATGGGATATATCGGTCCACGTTTTGATATAGCCCCCATAGAACGTACCTTCCGATTTTCGGTATTTTTAAGGTTTTAGCTTCATTATCCTACCAAAATGGCTGAAATTTGGTACGTAGTCTTCTTTAGGGGTATACAATTTTCCCCCAGAATTTTGTTGGTATCGGTCCACACCTTCATATAGCCCCCATAGAACGGTACCTCCCGATTTTCGGTATTTTTAAGGTTTTAGCTTCATTATCCTACCAAAATGACTGAAATTTGGTACGTAGTCTTCTTTAGGGGTATACAATTTTCCCCCAGAATTTTGTTGGTATCGGTTCACACCTTCATATAGCCCCCATAGAACGGCACCTCCCGATTTTCGGTATTTTGAAGGTTTTAGCTTCATTATCGCACCGAAATGGCTGAAATTTGGTACTTAGTCTACATTGGTGGTATAAAACTTTCCCCCAGAACTTTGTCGGTATCGGTCCATGCCTTCATATAGCCCCCATAGAACGGTACCTCCCGATTTTCGGTATTTTGAACGTTGTGGCCTCAATATTCCACCGAAATGGCTGAAATTTGGTATTTAGACTTCGTTGGGGGTACTCAAACTTCCCCTTTAAATTTGTCGGTATAGGTCCACGCCTTCATATAGCCCCCATGGAAAGGTACCTCCCGATTTTTCGTATTTTGAAGGTTGTGTCTTCAATATTCCACCAAAATGGCTGAAATTTGGTATTTAGTCTTCAATGTGATATAAAACTGTTCGCCAGAAATATGTCTGTACAGGTCCACGCTTTCATATTGCCCAATTTCTGACTAAAATTCGTCGGTATAGGTCCACGTTTCGAAATAGCCCCCAAAGAAAGGTACCTTCCGATTTTCGTAATACTGAAGATTTTGACGTCAATATCCAACCGAAATGGCTGAAATTCCTTATTTCGTCTTCCAAGAGTTATAAAATATTCCAGAAGAGTATTATCAGTATATGTTCACGTCTTCCTATATCCCCATAGAATCGTACATCTTGATTTTCGGTATTTTTTAAGTTTTAGCCACATTCTCTTACCGAAATAGAGGAAATTTAGTATTTAGTCTTCTTTGAGCTTAAAAACTTTTCGTCAGAAATTTGTCGGTATAGATCGACGTTTTGAAATAGCCCCCATAGAATGGTGCCTCACATTGTTTTACCGAAATTGCTGAAATTTAGTATTAAGCCTTCTTCATACACGAAAGGAAACTAATTATTCCATTTCACTTCAATACAACTTGTGGTGGAGGGTATAACAAGTTCGGCCCGGCCGAAACGCCGTTCTTACTTGTTTAATAAGAATTTTTCCATGTCTTGAGGACCAATAGTAACAGGTAGACGTGGTGGTTAGTTCTAAGAGTGTAGAAACAAGTAATTGTAAATTACAGGGTTATGGCCTCTTGCAAAATTTACAAAATCGAAAAATTGTTTATTGGCTCATTTTAAAGTATAGGTGGAAGAGAATATGTTGTAGAAAATTTCGAGTCGAACGGACAAAAATTTGGCTAACAGTCTTAAGAACAAGATAGTTCGATTTTAAATGATACCACAAAAATATATGCTGATCGGTTTATTCGTTTTCGAGCTACAGTAGGAACCGCAAACTGCTTTAGTAAAAACAACATTTCGTAGGCGGCTATTTGTCAAAACACTGTGCAATATTTGTCAACAAATAAAATTTCGAAAGTAGCTTAAGGTGTGACATTTCAGATGAAAACAAAATTTTCCATAAAAGCTTGGTGGATTTCATGTAAAAAAGTCTAGAGAAATTTATTTTTTCGTGCCATAATCCCTTAAACCTTTCTGTACTACATCCAATATTAACAGCTTAATAATTGTTTAGTAATCTTCAATTAATATTTGTTTAGTAATTTCTTGATTGTTGTTTTTGTTAAACACCTTAGTGAAACAAACAAAAAAAACGAATAAGATTATTTCACATCATCTTACAGGAAAATAAGTCAAACACTTGATTGACAGAACTATCCAGGCTGACCGTTACCGACCATAAAGGGTGACTTGTAAAAACTTTTGTAGAAATCCAATTGACAATAAACAAAATACTATATTAACTATACAACTCAAATGGCGAAGGATATAAAGTCCCAGCAAAATTTATTTGAAGTTGTTCCTTTTGAAGTAGTGATTGAATAGCTTTTTTTGAAGCAGTCCACGCAGAGTCATGAAAAATGCAGTCCGTTCTTCACATTATGACAATGTCCGATTTGAATCCATTTCATAAAATTTTCACATTTTAAAAATTTCAAAATTTTTCAAAAAAAACTTAAAAAGACAAAGAACATAATTTGTTTCTTGTTAATTATAATAACAGCAATATGTTTGCATCCATAAAAAGTAATTTGTATACAAAAAATAATAAAAGTGATTTCGAACTATATCTTTGTTTGTAGCCAAAGAAGTAGTTGAATCATATGTTGTTCTGATTTATTCACTACAAAGAACTAATGCAAAATGTGTGCTTAAGAAGTAAATTAGACAGTATCCTCACTGCACCATGCCCTTGTAAAAATCATGACTTCTTTCACATAAAAAGATGTAGTCCGGAATCACTTGCACTCATGATTTAACTACTTCTTTGGCTACAAACATTTTGCTGGGGTAAAATAGACCATGTTAAGACATCAGTACGAAACACGAAAAGAAAAAAAAAATCCGTAAAAGATTTCTTTGAAGTCATAATAAGAAGTCAACAACGTCGTCGTCGTTCACGCTGACATTTCAAGCTAACGTTTATAAAATTAAACAAAAAAACGAAACTGGAGTGCAAAATTAATTGAATTTCAATTTAAATACAAACATGTAACTACACCTTTTTCAGATGTAATTCGAATTATTTTAATTGTAATTCGAGAATTCTATTAGTAATTCGTAACATTTCATTTGTAATTCGAGAATTCCATTTGTAATTCGAATTATTCCATTTATAATTCGAATTATTCCATTTGTAATTCGAAATATTCCATTTGTAATTCGAATTATTCCATTTGAAATTTGAATTATTGCATATGTAATTCGAATTATTCCATTTGTAATTCGAATTATTCCATTTGTAATTCGAATTATTCCATTTGAAATTCGAATTATTCCATTTGTAATTCGAATTATTCCATTTGTAATTCGAATGATTTCCTTTGTAATTTTAAATAAAATAATTCGAATTACAAATGGAATAATTCGAATTACAAATGAAATAATTCGAATTACAAATGGAATAATTCGAATTTCAAATGGAATAATTCAAATTACAAATGGAATGATTCGAATTTCAAATAGAATAATTCGAATTACAAATGGAATAATTCGAATTACAAATGGAAAGTTACGAATTACAAATAGAATTCTCGAATTACAAATGAAATGTTACGAATTACAACTAAAATGTTTCGAATTACATCTGACAAAGGTGTAGAACTTGTTCAAGATTTGTTATGCGCACAAATCCTTTACAGACCAGTTAGATAAACATAGAATCACATAGGAGAAGCCAATAATCAGTGGATCAATGACATAAACAAAAATCTAAGAACGTAACTGTTACGACCATTTAATCACTAATATTTGGACAGAAATTTAATACATTTTTAAACAACCCAGCAAACCAATCGTACCGACATCTTAACGAAATCGGAACAAAATTCGGACGATACGTCCGATGTCTGATCCGAAATCGTAACGATATCTTAACGAAAGTTGTATGAAGTGGTTGACATAATTTCGGAACGAAATGTCGGAGCGACATCGTATCGATTTCGATCCGATTTCGTAACGAAATCTGAAGAAAATCCTTGGGAAATTCGGAAAGGAAATTTCTTTCCGACATTCATTCCGAAATCGGAACGAAATCGGTACAAAATCTGAACTATTTCCGCACCGAAAAATCGTTTAGAAATCGGAACGAAATCTGTACGACGTTGCTTCCGAAATTGTTCAGATGTGTCGGACATCCGACATTTGGTTTGCTGGGAAGCTAGAAAAACCAATGTATATAGGGAGAGATGAAAAAAGAACAAGGTAAATACGTGAACCAACCATTTGTAAGGGGAGAAAAGAAAGTCTGTCAGTCAACCAACTAAATATTTATTCGTCCTGCCAGCAATACCGCTAGTTGGTCATGCAAACAAACAAAATTAATGCCAATGTCAAGTACGAAGACACACATATAAGGGTACTAATGAAATGTGGCGATGGAAAGGGGGAACAAAGGATATGTTTCTTAAGTTTGTCGCTTTGCTAACCGTGTAATTGTTTTGGAAAAATATAAAATGTCTTTAGCACAACTAATGGTGGATTCCTTGGGAATTATTTTGAAAGTGAATGCGGTCGCGAATATGTACTGGATTTTGGAAAGATTTGTAAGAATTTGGGAGCACTTAATATTCATTTTCTTAAATATATATGCTTTTAGGCAAACTTCGAAACGTGGATTTTTAAAATAACATTTTTACTGACATATTTCCTGCCTATAATTTTCTTCATATAAAATTGCTATAATTTTTGGTTTCAAATTCTTTAAAATATATTTCAGGAGTAACAAATTACTCAAACTGTTAATTAGCTTGTCTTTTATTATTCGTGTTATCCTTGTACAACATCTTCCCATCTTCTTATTCCTCCTTCTTGTGATCCCCGTTGTGGTCATTTGTTATCACCACATCGTGCACACCCTCCATACAAAGCGAGTGCTTGCTTGGTGGCACTCACTACGTGTCACCAACAAATAAAAAAATAACATAATTTATTACCAGTTCTTTACTATAAAAACACTTGGACACCATTTGTTTTCTTTTTTTCTTTTTCCAAAGTAGTGTATGAACATTTTTGTTGTTTATTTCACGTATTTATTTGGTTGTTAACGAATTTTAATGGTTTTCAAACTTCCTTTCAAAATAATGAAAAGGGAAAAACAAACCTCAAATTTATCTGTTAATAGCATGCCAAAAAATAACGAAAACGGCACAAGAGTCGGGGACCAAAAAACTATTGGAATCTCCCCAAAAATTGAGTGTAAACATAAAAAGTACTGAGCCCCACGATAATATCAATAAAAAAACAAAAAGCCATATTTGACGAAGGCACAACCAGGAGCAAAAAAATACCGAAGCAAAAATCTCATAGCCATTGTTAACAAAACGATTGCAATTTACAACGGCAACAATTACAGTACTCACACAACGGCAATACGATACTCAAACAAACGGCAATGAGTTCACAGCAATGGACAGTAGAGTGAACTACATATTGTGTAACAACCCAGTATGAGAAAAGTTTACGAAAAAAGAACATCCATATTGAAATAATATGTAAAAAAGGTTTTGGATTGTTATGAAAACTTACTCACGGATTCATACCCACAAACATGGAACGCTAACTACGAGAGGAGAATAAATAATGATAAATTATTTCTGTCTTGTGCCCTCTACTCCCTGGTAGATGTATCCATCTATTCAGGACATCGGTTGTTCCCTCATCCTTTCTCAACCGGGACCGGCTACGGCGGTTAGACACACTATGTTCTTAACTAAAATTAGATTATTTTGATTACACATTTTCAATATTGATCAATTTAATAAAGGACAGAAAAGAGATAAAATTCTTTTTATATATACTCTAAAGGCACGTGACCTTTTTAAGGCTTCCTAAATATCGTTTATAGACAGAAAACTTTTTAAAGATCTTCTACAGACAGAATACTTTTTAAATCCCTTCTATAGACAGAAAACCTTTTTAACGCCTTTGAATATCTTCTTTAGACAAAAGACCTGCTTCCTTTTTACGGTCTTCCATAAATGGAAGAACTGTTAAAGGTCTTCTGAAGACAAAAGACATATTGACCAAAGACAAAAGAATATTAAAGGTAATCTATAGACAGGAAACTGTTTAAGGGTCCTCTATATAAAGAAAACCCTTATTTATTTACAGATAATCAATGGATCTTTTGGAGATCTTCTATAGATAGATAATTTTTAAAAGTTTTTGAAGGTCTCCTTTGTGCAGAAGAATTGTTAAAAGTTACCGATAAACCTTTGAAATGTTATATATAGAAGAAAATTATTTACATTTGAAAATCTTGCAATGTCTTTTAAAAAGTTTTTCCTGGCAGCCAGTCAGAAAGCCTTACTTAAAAAGCTTTTGCAAACAGATAGACCAACGAGCTTTTAAGATGTTTCTATAGACAGAAAATTTTTTTAAAATATACCTCGTATGGCCTTTCTGCATCTTTCAAGGAAAAATCTACATCTACAGTGAAAAGTCTTCTTTATCAAGGCTTGACCTCTTCTCTTTTTATAACAATGTTTAGAAATGCTGTTCATATTTTATACATTTTATCAATTTTATTTTTTATTTGTTATTCTAGGTCAGCTTTTTTCATGTATTTATAGCACAAAATAGGATTCTATGGTTTTGTTACTCAACTTGACATTTGAAAGAAAATTGAAATTGTCTATATTGATTTTGTGCTGCATAATAGCAATATTGTTGCATCTTTAGTCATTTCGTCGCATATATTTGATGTTCAAATTCTCTCAAAATTTTTTTGAATTTATTTTCTACTGCATGTTGATTTACTTCTTTGCCAACTACAACCCTCTTGTTCAACTGCCGGAAAGAGAGAAAGATAATCCATAGCACTCAATGCTATATTTCCAATACAAAATTACAAAATGCATTTTCTGCCGCAACAGCCAAACGCGTGGCTGGTTTTGGTCATTTGCTAAAGCTGGAAGGTGTATGAAAATGTTTCTGTCTGCAGTACATAATGATACTAGTGGGGGTGCTGTTGTTAGTAGCGGTATATGTGGTTAATTTTAATTTACAATTTTGACAGAACATGCATTAAACATGTCCGATGTTGTTTAAAGCGGATATATGCCCATATACTGAGAACGGTTCCTATAAAACATACACAGAGAAAACAAATTTTTTTTCATCGTTCTACAGTTACTGGGATTTGCCTATAGGTTGTGATAAATTTTAGGTGTTTTTTTCTTTTGACTTTACCTCCAAAAACACACACATTAACATGAATGCTTTACACCCGCCCGTAGATTCATAGAGCTAAAACCAATGCACCCAATGAAAAAATTGACTCAATAAGAGGTAGTTTGGGAACAATTGCGTAAACGTGAATTGTTCAGTGTATCTATGCCGAATGATGTTGATATTGCGTTATCCTTTGTTTGCCTACATACATGCAGATATCCCATAAATTCTACTTTGTTGACAACACCATTATACGCCCATGAACACGGCTGGGTTTTTTAGAGTAAGAGCATAACTTTACAAGTTGGGTATGAAATTATATCTGTTGTGAAAAGAAAAAAATAAGCAAACAGATGTAATTTATTTAATTTTAAAAACATGTATATAATAAAATTGCTAAAGATAATATGAATGAAGTAAAAGTATTCAAGGGAACTTAAGTGGCCATAATGACCGAAGAGTCCCAATCGGTCTTTAAATTCTGAATTAGTGAATAGTTCTTCCAAATACACACAACCTCGTATTTTAAGCATTGAATTTTCTCGAGTATATCAGCAATGCATAACTTATGACAAAGGGTGACTTCTTTCATATCAAAGCGTACAGCCCTATTCTATTTTTATCGCCCAGTCAAGCATTTGGTGGTTGCTTCAACTCCCCTGCTGGCGGTTAGCGTTGACCACACAACACTCTGTTTTGTAGTCGGACACTCGCTCTGTGCCACCGTACTCATTACTTAGTAACGGGTAAAGTAGTTTTGCCGGCGTTACGAAATAAGTCCCCAAACTGAAAATGAAATAACTCAACAAAGTTGGGGACTTATTTCATTATGAAACAATTCCCCAATTTAAAAATGAAATAATTCCCCAAACCTTTCTTTCTCCGGTACATGTTTTAATATCGTTCGTATGCAACAAAAATAGTAATTTATAAAATATACACTTATACAACATAAATTTAGATAAAAATAAGCATTGTATCCTCCACATTTTATTTTCATCTGAAAAAGAAACTTTCCGAATTCCCTCTTGGATAATATTGGCAAGATAATTAAGTTTCTACCGTTTTCTAATAACTCTGTTGACTCATTTTTATACCCTCAGCATTTATGCTAACGAGGGTATATACATTTTCATACGGGCAAAATTTGCCTCATCGAAATAACGGTTTTAGACCCCAAGTATGTTTGGACGAAATGTGTTTCAGACAATTTGGAGTCGAATGAGCAATGTCCGTCCGTCTGTCTGTCTGGCTGGCTGGAGCGCACGATGACTCTCGAACGGATGAACCGATTCGGTTCAAATTTTGGCTTTAGTAATATTTTGCACAAACTTAGTTTAAGTTCGAAGATGGGCTATATCGGTCCACTCCTTCTGGTATCTCCCCCACAAAAGTTCGAAAATGTTCGGAAAATTTGTGCGCACGAATCATTTTGATTTTTGTTGTAGCAACTTTTAATCACCGCCCCCTATGACACCGTGTGAGGTGGTTGGAGCGCAAGATAACTCTCGAACGGATCTGCCGATTCGGTCCAAAATTCGGCCTTAGTAATATTTTGACCAAACATAGTTTAAGTTCTAAGATAAGCCATATCGGTCCACTCCTTCAGGTACCTCCCCCACAAAAGTTCAAAAATGTTCAGATAAATTGTTCGTACGGTAACTCTTGAAGGTATAGGCCGAATTGGTCCAAACTTTACACATCCTAATATATCTACCAGATATAGATCAGGTTCAAATATGGACTATATTTGTCTACTCCATCCGGTACCCCCCACACAAAATTTTGGATAAGTTCACTTTAAGACCTGATATCGAATCACCTTGATTTTTGTTGAAGCAACTTGCATTCGCTGCCTCATTTACGATGGTAAAAGTTTTTTCAGGGGCAAGTCCATACTTCTTGAGCAAACAGCCCGAATTGTGTAAAAACCCCCTAGGGCACCATATGTAGTGGCTGGAGATCCATTCTGTTTAGTATCTCCTCCGCAAAACTTTTGATCTTTAATCCTAATCAACATTTTTATCGGTTTAAACGCCCAACATTTTTAAAACCCTTTAAATACATACGTTTTTTGGGGAAAAAGTTTGTTTTAATATACACAGGCTGAGGGTATATCTCTGTCGGCAAAGCCGACTGATACTTTTTTACTTGTTCTTTAATAAAGATACATATTCAATGTTTTGATTTATTAAGAATTTGAACGTAACTTGTTTGGTTTTGTTACGTTCAAATACGATTGTGATGTATGAAATCAGTTGTTTGGGGGAAAAAGGAAGTGTCTTGATACCAAGACACTTCCTTTTTCCCCCAAACAAATACAACCATGTATCACAAAATATTTTACGTTCACAATCATATTTCCCTATGCTTTTATTTCTACATATTCCTTTCTCATTATAATGAATATGTTTCATATTTCTTTTGTTTTTGCTTAATATGCAACATTTTATACTGCAAATGCAGGTGTTGTATATAAATAATTTTTGAAACTTTTTTTTCGAACTTTTTTATCAGCGGAAATAATTTTGAATTCCATACTGATCAGTAGACGCTCTTTAACAGCAAAAACTACATTAGAAAACACAACGACTCGTGCAGTATGTCCAACGGGATATTTCTACTAGTTTCTGAATAATATTCAATTTGAGAAAAATGAAATAAGTCCCCAAATTTATTTTTGGGATTTATTTCATTTTCAAAATTGGGTAGTTATTTCATAATGAAATATATCCCCAAAGTTTCATATGAAATAAATCCCCAGAAATATGAAATGAATCCCCAAAAATTTAAATTATAGTTGTTGTTTTGTGTATAAAATTTTGGGGACTTATTTCATTTTCAGTTTGGGGATTTATTTCATTGGGTATTTATTTCGTAATGCCCACGTGCCTCCCAAAATTTTGCTGAGTAGTAGATGTCGAATTCGCGTATTCTAAAACCAATTGAGTTTTCAATAATTTAAGTAACAATTACTTATAAATATATGTTTCAAGAAATATCCAGTTTAAGATACTCAAATTGGGCATAAACTACTGACGATCGTACAGTAGAACCACAATATTGCCAAATATATATAGACCAGCGTCGCCCAAGAATTTCCATCAATGTTTTAGTATGTGTGTACGTATGAGTGAAGAAAACAACAACAACATGATGTTTATTGTTTGTTTTTATTCACGTAAGTGAGGAAAAGAGAAGCAAATGCAAAAACAACTCAGTGGGCGCCCTCACTATACTGTCTTTGCAAAGAAGCGCGTCTCTGATATAGACGACAAGTCTATACATATTTTAATCACTTCCGCACGGGTCTTCAAAAAAAGTACGCATAAGATATGCTATAGTGATCCAATTAGGAAACTAATTTCAATTAAAGACAATCAAATATATTGCATTGACCCTACTGGTCCGTCAATTTTATAATAGAAATGACACTATAAATAAATAAAATATTATTGTTTTTCTGAAAGTTTATAAGTTTTGCAATAGGCATAGAGACGCAATTATTTCCCCAAGCTTTAGTTTCTATTAAATATCCGTCATCCACATTCTAAATATTTGGCAAATTCCCAGCAATTTCCTGTAATGTAAACTATTATACCGTCAGCCAACCACCCACAGCGAGACCATATTAAGAAACCAACAACTACTAACCTTCCACCCAGTTCATTTATCAATCTACAATCCACCGTCTATTGTGTCACTAACCGTCCATTAGAAATTAATCTTGTAGCTGAGGTTAATTTACGCATTAAGCTATCCACCCAAAAATTAACTAGGCAATGACAAAATTGGCCCAACCCCATTATGCAGTTTACAATGCAGGCAAAATATGCACCCATACACCAACATATATTCGCCATAATGTCTCTTACGTCCTGCAATTCCCATTAGTTATAGCAAACACCAACCTACCTTCCATGTTGACCATGTCACACAAAATATAAACTTTGCAAAGATTAATGAAATGGTCAATGCAATCAATTCATTGCGAGAAGTGCACATTGACATTTTTTTCCTCTTTCTCTCCAACTTGATTGCTTGGAGAACATGCGCTTGCTACCATAACACACAATGCTTTGGTTGGCAAACATGCTGAGTAGAAGCGTAAATCTTTGTAAATATTGTCTGTAT